>NC_061510.1:146176468-146328161 GCF_022539505.1 Lolium rigidum
CTTCTTGTTGAATTCCCATGGACAAATTCATAATCATCTTCGTCGCCTTCCCACCGATAGCCATCCATGAAACCACGCATGAGAAGGTGGTCCCGCACCATATCGGCTTTAGGGTCCATAAGGCTCGTTAGCTTGCATCTTCGACACGGACATCTTATCTCCTTTTGGTTATTTCTAATCATCTCGGCTGTCACGGCTTTCAAAAACCTAGCCACAACGCCTTCGCTCATCATGCGGACCATGGTCGCTCGCGGATATAGAGAAAATGGATATCTTAGCATACCAAAAGAAAATTTTGGCATGACCTTCCCTAAAAATAGGACATGTATATGCGTAGTATGCCCAACATTCGCCGAAACGGAAATGAATCAACGTTTCGGCAAAATATTGGCAACTCCATCGCATTTCAAATCCCTGCAAACAAAAACACATGCAACACATGTGTGGAGGCTTCGCATATACAACACATGTGGATCCGGAGGCTTCGCATACAACACACATGCACGTGACGCTTTTCGCGCATGCGCACGTACACATGATATCATCGAGCTTCTCACATAACATATGTGCATGACGTGTGTGCAAGACGATCGGAACCGGTCACACACAAAGCATAAAACCAACAAAGTTACCGATACGGCGAGACCTAGAGTGTTGGATGAGGTAAAAAGTTGAGATTGAGTAGGGTATTGAGCTAAGAAAGCTTCACCATTACTTACCTATGAAGAAAATTAAGTTTACCAACTTAATTTTGGTGAATGAAGAGGTGAAAATGAGGTGGGAAGGAGGGGCAACACGACCAGATCCAGATTTGGTGGGAGGTGGTGGTGGAAGAGTGTTTGGGGAAAGTGGGTGGCACATGTGAGTGGAGGGTTAAAAGCAGGAAATGGTCCCAGGTTAGCAGTGGCGCACCACCTAGCAGTGCGCCACTGCTAGGGTGACATAGCAATGGCGCACTGATAAGTGGTGCGCCACTGCTAAGCCTCTCATCTCTAAATGGGCTCTGGCCACCCCCTAGCAGTGGCGCACCAGCTGACATGCGCCATAGGTAACCTATGTAGCAGTGGCGCACCGACGAAGTGCGCCATTGCTAAGCCTATCATCTCTAAACGGGCTCTGGACACCTCCTAGCAGTGGCGCACCTCACCAACGTGCGCCATAGGTAAGAAATGTAGCAGTGGCGCACCCCTCTGACGTGCGCCACTACTAGGTTGGGGGAGGAGCTGGCCTCCTGTCACCACTTACTTATGGCGCACCACTATTAAGGTGCGCCACTACTACTTTTGTAACAGTGGCCCACCTTTTTGTGGTGCGCCACTGCTAAGTAGTAGTGGCGCACGGCAGTCATGGTGCGCCACTGCTGGCAGTATTACGGCTAGGCCTTTTCCTAGTAGTGATAGCATGATGCACCCGTAGATCTCAAAAGGGCCACTGGTAGTGGGTCGTGCTTATAGCACGCAGCTGCTATATATTACTGGCCACATGCCGAAATAAGGTCGTGATCTCTATTCGCTTAATGGTAGGGCACCCCTGTCTAGGGAACGTAACCACTAAGTGTGCTCCAGCTGCACTCATGACCAGAACTTACTTGCAGTGTGTCATCTTCGTCGCACATAGCCAGTAGTCTTGATTATAGAGATAAGTTGTGTGTTTTATAGAAACATAATGTTTCAGGAACCTATGACGAATGAGAAGATTGTTGGAAACAAGTGAACAATTTTAGCGACAGCAACTAGAAAGGGTATAAGTGTAGAGACAATTCAATGAGGAAGCTAGATACATGAAATATGCAAACGCCAAAAAATCCAATAAATAGAACTGTTAGCATGTCGTGACAATATCCGTAGCGAGCTTTGTAGCGAGCTTCATCAGAAGTGCATCATAATAGTACAGTGATCATGTTCACACGCTACCAGTATGCCAGTATATTTACTAGTAGCGTGCCTAGATGGCATGCGACTAGTATCGAGACTACTGCTCGCTTGCGATGGAAACATGTGAGTAGTAGCCAGTACCACTGGTGTGGTAGCAGTCACGGGCGGGGGCGCACTACCTGTAATCAATATACACGCACGACCAGTAGCCATTTGCCTACTAATGTACTCTTTCTCTAAGTCCATTATAAACAAAGTTTCTTTGTTTTTCTTACGAACTTTAATCTCAAGGACAAGCCCTTGGAAAGAGAGGATTCCTTCCAAAATGAATCGACCCTTAATAAAGACCATCAAATTTACAATATCGAACACCAGCAGTTTTGAAGATGGTCCAAAACATCATTTAAAACTTCAAAGTTTAAAATACTTGGATATGTGTATAGTGGCGACTATTTTCACGCGGTAAGAATGCTATAGCGATGCTAACACGTTTATCGTTTTCTACAAAACGAGAAAACTCCTAGAAAAAATAGGCATCAAATATTCATATCATCTATAAATATGATAAAAAAATTCAATGATATAAACTTGTACTAAACAATAATGATGATTGTAGTAATAAAAGTAGGGACAAGGTGTTGTTGCACCCAGGTGCATATGCACCCTTTACTTAAAATACATTTTAAACATATTTACAAATGTCAAAAACATACAAACAAAATGCTTTATGTATACCTTGACATGTTACATGCTCATAAAGTTGTTTCAGCAAAAACTGATATGTTTTATGTCCTATGCAAAAAAGACAAATTTTCGGTGCTAAAATAGTCTATTTTCTCGAGGCATTATTTGTCTTTTTTATACAGGGTACAAAAATTGTCAGTTTTATGTGAAACTTTACATGCATACATAGAACATGTCCCTCTACATGCTAAATTTTTTCCTAAACTTTTAAGGTTCTGAAATATGTTTTATACATACCTATGCACCTGGGATTAGTTTTGGTTTTCCGTAAAAGTAGTGCATAAATGCATATTCATATGTAGGTCTAACTTTCAAATCCAAATGTGGAAATATTTTGGGCTTAACAGGAATAATTGCGCTATTTTTTTTAGCTCTACTTAGCGTTTTATCATGATTTGCGAGCTATTAGAGGGATATTCTACTTAGTCCCGGCCCCCATATCTCTATTCATGTCCCCAAGACATCATCCATCTCTTCTAGGTTGAAGGAGAGAACGAGTGCAACGTTCTCCTCGTCGTTAACCTCCCTAGGTGGTGGCCACGGATTCTCGACCAACGAAACCCCCTAGGTTCGCCAACTGCTCCCATCGGTTCCCGATAGAAGTCATAAATGTGGGGAAACATGAGCTCTTTATCGCGGATCTCCCGAGAGTGATCAGACACGGAATTAGGCACGTATGGAGCCTACACCGTTAGCAATGGCATGTAAATATGCAGTGTTAGCATCCCCTTTGGTGATCCAATTGAGGCGTCCCCGCTGCCTCCGGTAGGTTTTATCTGCTTCGATTATACGGAGTAACAGAGGTAGTCCCCTTCCAGGGAGTACTGCCTCTTCCAGCCAACTACATCCTACCCCATCTGGTCAGTCTTTTCCGATCTACATGTCTCATCTTTAGCGATGGGTGATGATCTGGTACGCTGGTCCTTTGGAACGTATCTGATCATGTAGGAACTGCTACTGGAGTGAAGTCAGAAATATCTAGCTCATTATTAGTGATCCTGACTGTTTGTAATCCGCATAAATAAGGAAGAATGTATTTTGTTCGATCAAGCAAAGACTACCAGGCACCGTTGCGCCAATGGTCGTGATCATTGGAATGGAGTATGAATCTGCGTCCTCCATCCAGATTTTACTACTTAGAGTCTTAGACGGTTCAAGATCAAAGGGCACCACTAGCGCTAGCAGATTAAAGGGTCGGAGATATCCATCCGGTCCAGCCATTAGTTTCCTCCTGATAATCTAAAGAACTGATGATATTGCCAATGAGTTGATTGTCAATCACCTGTCAGTTTCTAGTGGCTTGTTGTATGCACTGTCGAGTTTGGCCACGATGATCGATGCTCGTTAATTAAGCCCTTCGGTCAATGCATCACCTCGATCGCTCTAGCCCTTCTTCTCTCCAACCCACTAATTAACAAAGTTTGGACTATTGTTGTGCTCCATTTTTCTAGTCTCGGCATTAAGAAACATTCTAGAACTTCCACCTTCTTCTCTCTGTACTTTGAAGCACGGACATCCATCAGGAAGAATATATATATTAGTCAAACTGATGTATCATCTCAATAATTTGTTCTCCAAGTCAATCGGTTATAGTGGCGCCTTCTAAGTATATTCAACATTTGACCCCCCGAGTGCAAATATTCATGGTCCATTTGATCTAGTTTATATCACAAGTTGAAAATATCATGAGCACAAGAGGCTATACGGTTCAACGTACTTTTTGTCTTCTGTGCTGTGGGAGGGTTCAGCGCACTGTTGATTCTTGTCTGCAGTTGGAGTGATAGTCAAGCCGAAAATGGTCTGATAAAATTAAGAACCTAGATTTTTTGAAAATAATATGAATGTCTTATGTATGTGTTCTTTGCATTCCATGCAACTAGGAGGCACTAGGCTCTACTTTGCGATCCGATTTTTCATGCTTCAGATGTCACCTAAGGTCATTTATTTTCTGGTTTTGCTAATTTCCATTCGATCGATAATTAAGTTAGAGCTGAGTCGATCAGGTCCTCGGCCTTTGGATTTGCGACTTGATTCGTGCTATAAATGAGATGAAAATGAAAAACTTTCCTCTTCCAAGTTGGTTCAAACTAGAAAAATCCAATTCCAAGTGAGTTACAAATGAGAAAAATAATTCACACTGTAGAAAATCATGGGATGGCGTAACTCGACCGGGAATTAAGCAAATTTTCAGTTGACCCAGAATTAGCCGCAGACTTTATTTTCAAAACTTTGTGATAGTCAATTTTGTGGGTAGTGTGTGTTTCTGGTGCAAAGGCCGGGAGAGTAATGACAGCTTCCAACAAAACAAAGCACTTGTTTTCTCGCATTTCACGTTCCTTCTTGAATAGTTCTGGGTTTATTTTGTAGAAATATTTTGTACCATTATGTATTCTGGGAGAGTATATATGTGTATTTAATTTGTTAGATAGTTTAAGTATATTTCATATTATTCAATACTGGTGTTATTCTATTTTGTTTCCTCCGGTTCTCAATATGTTAATTATTTTATGTGTGATCTTTATTGGACTAACACGTGTGCAAAATCAGCACCACGTCAATGCAGATAACTCTTTGACTAGGATTGGGGTCTTGAAACTTATAACAGTCATAGTGGTGTTTTTTTTCATGTTTGAAGTAAACACAGACCATAATGAGTGACCAAAGATACACCATTAAAATTTTGTAAAGTCGAATAGAACTCTAATCGATTTTATGTTTTTCTGCAAGTAAGAAAAATTGACTGGTTTAACTAGCTATCGAAATACGCGTAAATAGATATGAAATTTAGGGATATCCTAAAGCCTAGGATCAAGTGTCCTCACATATCCAAATTTAGATTCTTATATATACCTCTATATAGTTTTTTGTAAAATAAAGTAAGTAATTCTTACAGGATTATCCAACCATGATCTTAGAGCATCTCTAGTCGCGTCCCCCAAAGCGTCCCCCAAATGGCGCCGGATCGAGCGTTTGGGCAACGAGTTTTGTTCGTGCCGTGTTTGGGGGACGTCGCTCCCCAGCCGCGTCCCCCAAACGCCGTCTCCAATCACAAATTCAAATAGTTTGCATTCAAAAGAGATCGTTCCCGCCGAAGTCGTCGCGATCAGCGTAGCCGCGATCAAAGTACTGGGCGCGCGATCATATTACAGGCCGACGCAAGAATTAGAAGAAGGGGAAGGGGTTGGGCGACGCCGACACCGACGGCGCATCCTGAGTCGACGTAGGCCCGTCGATCACGATGAACTCGTCGTGATCTGCCCGGTGTGCATGCTCTGTCGCCGACGTCGAGGCAGTGGTCAACGCAGGTGTAGTAGCCGATGCTGTGGCAGACACGCCTGCCGGCTCTTGCTCCGGGGGTGGGGTTACTGCCTCTGCCTGGGCCGCCGCCGCCTCGGCTGCCGCCATTTTGGCTTCGATGTCGTCGAGGATATGGCCTTTGAAGAACTTGTGCACCGCCGGCGTCCGGGGATATATTCCTTCGTCGACGCTCTCAGCGAGGGACATGTCGTGCCTGCGTTTCTTGAGCTCCATCTTCTCCTCTTGCCTCTTGAGCATCGTCGCCCACCTTTCATCGGCCTGTTTGTGGCGGGAGAGCAAGATCGAGGAGACCTCGACGAGGCACTGCGTGATTGACGCCTGCGTCTTCTCGGACGACTCAGCGTCGGCCAAGGCGGCCTTGGCAGCCTTGTTGCCGATAGGACGCCCCGCCGATGTTGCCAGCGGCGCATCCAGATCAATGGCGTCTTTCCCCTTCAACAACGAAACGCACGTCAACTGCCATTTGGGGTTCTTTTTTAGCTTGCTATAGCAATGCATCAACGCGAATGACTTATGCCCGTCCGAGTTCTTCCGGTACAAATCCATAGCCTTGTCAAACTAACCAAAGGAAGCGCAATCATTTCATCGAACAAAATGTAGGTGCTACAGATTATGTAAGAAAGAGTCGTACCATTTGGCTGACGTCGCTACCGCTGTCAGCTCTGCTCTCGATGTCGTGATGGAACCCATGGAACATGTTCACCGAGGCCTGGATGATGGCCCATCGCGTCGACATTGCATTTTGGCTCCTCTTCATTGTCACTTTGTTGTAGTCGTTGTTGATCAGCTTGCGCTCATCGAACTTGGCCTTGATCCTCGCCCAATACTTTCCGTACTTTTGATTGGCACCGATGATGGAGTTATGGCTCACCATCGACCACGACTCGCACAGACATTGAGCCTCCAGAGGTGTCCACTTGGGGCCTCGTGTGCCTGACGCCTTCTTCTTCTTCCTCCTCACGCCATCCGTGTCAACCTCCACGAGATCACCGGCATCCTCACCGGCACCCTCGTCATCCTCTTCGTCGCCGCCTTGTTCGTCCTCGTCATCGTCGTCGTCCTCCACCCCCTCCTCCACCTCCTCCCCTCCTCGTCCTCGTCCTCTGCCCTCTCCTCCTCCTCCTCAGCACCGGCGCCGTCGAATTCAAGCGCCCCCCTGCGGCTAGTGAATGGGGCGCTGTCCGGACCGGATCCTAGCTCACGCTGGGTAGCTTGCTCGTACACCGGGGAGTAGAACATGGTGTTGGGATTAAAGCCGCCATGCGGTAGCGCATCCTCGTACCGCGGCGACAAGTTTGGCGTCACGCACCCGGGAGAGGCGGAGGGGCCGTCGTTGTAGAACCCGGATGTCGACGAAGACACCAGTCCCGGAATGTCCGACGGCACCGACGTACTCCATGGGCCCGCGTTGTTGCCAGCGATACACCCGGCCAGCGCCTGCTGGTGCGCGCGCCCCGCCAACAACTTCTTCTCCAGCTGTGCCGCCCTCCGCCCTTTCCGCTCCGCCGTTGACATCTTTCGGCACAGACAGTCTTGATGCCACTGATCATCGGTCCAGCTTTCCAGCTTCTTCTTCGGAGACGGCGCCTTCCGCGGCTTCGCGAACGGCGCCTTCGCCCCTTTCTTCTCATTGCCCGGCGGCTTCTTGGTCCCTTTCTTGGCCATTTTTTTTGGGGCTGTCGGCGGCACCATGGATGGGGAGAGGATAGCAGCGGCGGGAGGAACAACGTAGCGACAGAGGGAGGGAGAAATGATTCGGCGGGATAGGTCAAATGTGTTGGGATGGCAGAAATGCGCGGCGGGAGAGGCTCGATGTGGCGGGAGAGGCGAGATTTGGCGGGAGAGGGAGACGAATTTTTCCTGTATCGCTGACGCGTAGGTCCCGCCACACCTCGCCTCGCTTTTCGGTGTGTCCGGCGTCCCCGGAGCGTCCCCTGTGGGGCGGGGACGGGCTCGGAGCGCCAGACACCGTATTGGGCCGCGCCGGATAAAAAACCGGTTTGGGGAACGCGGCTAGGAACGTTTGTTTGTCCGGCGCGCCTTTGAAGACGCTTTGGGGGACGCGACTGGAGATGCTCTTAGCGCTCCTCTATTTCTTCGGGATTCTGTAGGATATTTTGGATGATATATATGATTACTTACAGTTTTTCACTTGTTATTTTGATTTGTAGGATTGGAATCGCTGTGAAGGATTCAATTGCACTCCTTTTCCTAGAGATAACTTCCCACCCACTCAAATCCCCTATTAATTTTTTTATCTTTCGTGTCAAACACACTTTACTCTAAGTTCTTGTGGTTTTCTAATAAAAATCACGGAGACATGACACTCCAATCAAAATTTGTTCTTCAGTTTATGTGTATTGACATTTGTGTGAAACAAAGAAGCCCTTTGCAAGCCCAACAATTCTTTTTCCGGTTTGCCGTTAGTACCCATTACAACTTGTAGATGTCCATGACGCCACGCACGTAACATTGGAAATCAAACATGTCAAATGTGAGTTTATACTAGCAAGATGGTTTAGGCTAATTGGCATGTTCAAACTAATTATAGTTGGATGATCGACAAGATCAATATCTCTTCAACGATTGCTTCTAGAAGCCCATACATGCACGCTCAATTCGATCTTGCATCGTCAAATGTGAGTGTCTACTTGCTTTCGATACAAAAATAAAGAGTTGAAACATGCATGACCTCTACATATTCAGAACACACGGCAGATAAGAGACCCACACAATATATATAAGATGTGAGTTTGTGATGGCTAGATGGTTTGCGCATGAGTGGCATGTTCAAACTGATTTTTGTGGGATGATCGAGCCGATTATACTTTCTTCTCCTTGGTTGCCGATTCAGCACTACTTCTAGAAGCCCATGCACGCTCACCATGCCTCATTATTCTTCACACCATGGGTTGACAAGAACACTCCTATAAAACATAAATCCACTCATATGAACAAGCAATACATATCATGATCGAGAGAACTAAAGTAGTATCGTTTTATTTGTATTAGCCAGCAGCACGCATCGATGCTGCTGCTGGAAGGCACCTAACTCCCAGCCCAACAAGTCAACACATGGCCATGTAACACATTACCAAATACCACGATATGCCAACTCGATCAGTCTCCGACATGCATGCTGATGCAGCCCTAAACCCTTTGTCTATCCGTTGATTATTTTTTGACCTTGCTTGCAGGCGCACTTTGATATATTAACCGGTTGCCTACTTGCCTTTGACCAGAGGTCGCATGGAGTGTTGAGAAAACTCCGACGCCACGCCGTCGACCGGGGTCGGCTCCAAGGCCCTGGGCCCCGCGCCGCACAGTCCAAAAGGCTGCGTCAGGTCGGTACGTGCCAATGAGCCGAGCGTGTTAATTAAACTACGGTTAAGCCAGTTGTATATGTTGTGTACTAGTACTACTTGAGAAAAGAAGTGAAAAGCAATTTTAGTCAAAGACGCTAAGCCGAATTAGTGAACAATTAGCAGACCAGACCACGCTGGATTACGCGCTTAATCAGTGGAGCAGCCATGCATTGCCCGCCTACAGTTTCACTCCACCTTAAAGCTAGACCAGAAATGTTTACCTCTTCGGCTCTTCGGGCCTGGCCAGAGCTCAAGTTCTCTCATTACCGGAAATGTGATATTTCTCAAGTAGGGGAAATACTCGGCGAAGGCCTTTGTACTCGGTAAAGAGCACTACATTGCAGTTATCCTGCCAGCAAACTATGTTTGCCGAGTGTTTTTCGTTCGAAGCTCGGCAAAGAGTTTGCCGAGTATTTTTTTGCCTCCGTCGGCGAAGACAATGACTAAACAGAGAGACATCCTTAACAGAAGGGACACATGTTATGTCACAACAAACCACCAAACTTTGTTGTGGGTTTTTTTTCCGGCACGGCAAACACCGCGGATATTTGCCGATTATTGTGACACTTGACCGGTGTCTCCAAAAAACACATAGCAAACCGGTGTGGTCTACCCACTCGACTTGCTTTGAAAGGGGTAGACCATGGGATTTTCTATT
Organism: Lolium rigidum; assembly: GCF_022539505.1. NCBI lineage: Eukaryota > Viridiplantae > Streptophyta > Magnoliopsida > Poales > Poaceae > Lolium > Lolium rigidum. The sequence goes on from NC_061510.1 coordinate 146,186,428, forward strand.
CATTTTTTTAGAGCAACCATGTATTTTATCAATAGAATATCATACTACATGATTAAACAAACATGGAAATTAACAAAAAACAAGGAAAAACAATTGTCTTGAAAATTCGCAAAATGTTTGATGCGGCTTCATTAAGTTAAAGGCAGGCCCATCTTGAGCCTACCGTCTAAAACAAACGTGGAAACTAACAAACAAACAAGGAAAAACAATTATTCTTGAAATTTCACATGAAGAATTCTAAAGGATAGAAACATATAAAACTATTCATATGGTTCCCTGCATTCGCCGAAGACAGTGGCCGTTGTAGGTTGTGTCATATGTACATGGAAAATCAATATTTACCCCATGTTTTTTCGCATGATTCCATCGAGTGGACCTGATTGTGGGATTTCACATTGTGTCATATTATGTGTCTCTTGTCCCACCTTAAAATTTCTTACTCTTTCTTCCCAATATTTTCCGAAAATAATTTTCCACACTTATATTTATCACTCATTTTTTCCACCAAATAATTCCCCACTCTTTATCCCCCCGCTCTTTTCCCGACCCGCAACCTGCACCGTTATGTTAATGAATGAGTAGAGAATATGGTGGCAGATAAAATATCATGGTTAAACATGGTGATTCGTTAGAAACTCCCTCGGGGATGCCATAAGATTCTTCTAAGAAAAATCATCATTTGGACCAGGGGTCTCAATGTTACATCTATACTTGAGAAACACGGACTACACCGAGTGAGTAGACAAAGTGGTGGCGGAAGAACCGTCATGAATATACCCGGTCGTCTAATATGGATGATTTGTATCCGATGAAGAGAAAGAACATCTGAAACATATAACAAAGCACGCGATTGAGACCGTACACTAGTAGAAAAAAGGCCTTTAGTCCCGGTTTATAACGGGCTTTAGTCCCGGTTGTGCAACCGGGACTAAAGGGTCGAGACTAAAGCCCCCCCGCCCCTCCTAGTCCCGGTTGCTTACGAGCCGGGACTAAAGGTCCATCCACGTGGGTTCCGTGCGTCGGGACGAAAATGTCTCCAGGTGAATTTTTCTAATTTTATTTTTCACTCCATTTTTTCCTATTTTTTCAGAATTTCTATTATTTCAGTTATTTGCATAGTTTAGTCTCTATCTCTAACTACACTTATCTCTAGTCAAATTACTTACTCGTGGTCAAACTTCCCGCTCGGTTACCCATCCTCCCACTACTCTAGCATTAGCACGCTTAACTTCCGAGTTCTATGTTGGAGATATGCCCAAGAGGCAATAATAAATGGTTATTATATATCTTTGTGTTTATGATAATGCTTACATACCATGCTATAATTGTATTAACCGAAACATTGATACATGTGTGTTATGTGAACAAACAAGGAGTCCCTAGTAAGCCTCTTGTATAACTAGCTTGTTGATTAATAGATGATCATGGTTTCGTGATCATGAACATTGGATGTTATTAATAACAAGGTTATATCATTATATGAATGATGTAATGGACACACCCAATTAAGCGTAGCATAAGATCTCGTCATTAAGTTATTTGCTATAAGCTTTCGATACATAGTTACCTAGTCCTTATGACCATGAGATCATGTAAATCACTTATACCGGAAAGGTACTTTGATTACATCAAACGCCACTTCGCGTAAATGGGTGGTTATAAAGGTGGGATTAAGTATCCGGAAAGTATGAGTTGAGGCATATGGATCAACAGTGGGATTTGTCCATCTCGATGACGGATAGATATACTCTGGGCCCTCTCGGTGGAATGTCGTCTAAAGTCTTGCAAGCATATGAATAAGTTCATAAGAGACCACATACCACGGTACGAGTAAAGAGTACTTGTCAGGAGATGAGGTTGAACAAGGTATAGAGTGATACCGATGATCAAACCTCGGACAAGTAAAATATCGCGTGACAAAGGGAATTGGTTATATATGTGAATGGTTCATTCGATCACTAAAGTCATCGTTGAATATGTGGGAGCCATTATGGATCTCCGGATCCCGCTATTGGTTATTGGTCGGAGTGAGTACTCAACCATGTCCGCATAGTTCGCGAACCGTAGGGTGACACACTTAAAGTTGGATGTTGAAATGGTAGAACTTGAATATGGAATGGAGTTCGAATATTTGTTCGGAGTCTCGGATGAGATCACGGACATCACGAGGAGTTCCGGAATGGTCCGGAGAATAAGATTCATATATAGGAAGTCATATTCCAAGTTTGGAAATGATCCGGTGCATTTATGGCAGGTTCTAGAAGGTTCTAGAAAAGTCCGGAAAAATGGTACTATGGAAGGTGGAGTCCCGGAGGGACTACACTAGCATGGCCGGCCAAACCCTAAAGGGGAGGAGTCCAAGGTGGACTCCACCTTGGTGGCCGGCCAGCCCCACTCAAGGAAAGGTGGGAGTCCCACCTTGAGTAGGACTCCCCCCTTGAGTAGGTTTCCCACTTTTGGGAGGTTTTGTTGTTGGGGTCTTATTCGAAGACTTGGACTACAACTCTTGGGGATTCCACCTATATAATGAGGGACAAGGGGAGGGTGGCCGGCCACTCTTGCCTCCAACCTTGGCTGCCCCCCTTTGTGGCCGGCGCCCAAGGCACCCCCTCTCCCCAAACCCTAGCACCCCTCCTCCACTACTTCTCCCGCATATGCTTAGCGAAGCTCCGCCGGAGATTTCCATCGACACCGACACCACGCCGTCGTGCTGCCGGATTCAAGAGGAGCTACTACTTCCGCTGCCCGCCGGAACGGGGAGGTGGACGTCGTCTTCATCAACAACCGAACGTGTGACCGAGTACGGAGGTGCTGCCCGTTCGTGGCGCCGGAAGTGATCGTGATCAAGATCTTCTTCGCGCTTTGCAAGCGGCAAGTGAACGTCTACCGCAGCAACAAGAGCCTCATCTTGTAGGCTTTGGAATCTCTTCAAGGGTAAGACTCGATACCCCCTCGTTGCTACCATCTTCTAGATTGCATCTTGGCTTGGATTGCGTGTTCGCGGTAGGAAAATTTTGTTTTCTATGCAACGTTATCCTACGAGTGGTATCGAGCCGTGTCTATGCATAGATGGTTGCACGAGTAGAACACAATGGTTTTGTGGGCGTTGATGCTCTTGTTATCTTTAGTTTGAGTACTTTGTATCTTTGTGGCATAGTGGGATGAAGCGGCCCGGACTAACTTTACATGACCGCGTTCATGAGACTTGTTCCTCGTTCGACATGCAACTTGTATTGCATAAGAGGCTTTGCGGGTGTCTGTCTCTCCTACTATAGTGAAGATTCAACTTACTCTTCTATTGACAACACTAGTATCACCGTTGTGGTTCATGTTCGTAGGTAGATTAGATCTTACTCGAAAACCCTAAACCACGTAAAATATGCAAACCAAATTAGAGACGTCTAACTTGTTTTTGCAGGGTTTGGTGATGTGATATGGCCATGATATGATGATGAATATGTATGAGATGATCATTATTGTATTGTGGCAACCGGCAGGAGCCTTATGGTTGTCTTTAATTTTCATGTTGAGTAGTATTTCAAAGTAGTTGTAATAGTTGCTACATGAGGTGAACAACCATGAAGACGGCGCCATGGACCTTGACGCTACGCCGACGATGATGGAGATCATGCCCGTTGATGATGGAGATCATGTCCGTGCTTTGGAGATGAAGATCGAAGGCGCAAAGACTAAAGGGCCATATCATATCACATATGAATTGCATGTGATGTTAATCCTTTATGCATCTTTTTTTGCTTAGATCGCGACGGTAGCATTATAAGATGATCCCTCACATTAATATCAAGATAATAAAGTGTTCTTCCCTCGTATGCACCGTTGCATTGTTCGACGTTTTGAAGCATCTCGTGATGATCGGGTGTGATAAACTCGACATACAACGGGTGTAAGCCATGTTGCACACGCGGAATACTTGGGTTTGCTTGACGAGCCTAGCATGTACGGACATGGCCTCGGGACAATGGAAACCGAAAGGTTGAACACGAGTCATATGGATGATATGATCAACATGTTGATGTTCACCATTGAAACTACATCATCTCACGTGATGATCGGTTTTGGTGTAGTGGATTTGGATCGTGTACCACTTTACAACTATGAGGGATGTTGTATTAAGTGGGAGTTCATTAGTAATTAGATTAAAACATGAACTAATTATCATAAACATAGTCACGAGTAGTATTTTGAATTAATTTTGTAGTATTGGCATCCGTTTACTACTATGCGCTAGTCTTATAATTGAGATAGAAATATCTGTTAAAATCTGACTAGAAACTTTACGGATTGGTACCGTATTGTTAATGAATCAAGAAATGATTAAGTCCTATTGCAAACTTTTAGTGAAACTCACTTTGTTGATTCGGAGAGCTATGGTTTCAATTAGTACCTAAAGTTATCTTGTCTCCGTGAAACTTGAAGTTCAAATCTGTTTGAAAAGTAAGGAGCTGAAAATTTAGTTTTCAGAAATAATCAAGGTACGAGATATATGTGATATCTAAGACCTTATTGCAAGATGATAGAATATAAATTTGGTGAGACTACATAAACTCATAAGTTTTATGGGAATGTATGAAGGTTGAAGACGCCAGGCGTCACAATCCTCCAACTATTGGGGCACTAACGATATTCGCATATCCATGAAGTGATTGTCCTTAGAATGCACCATTGCTAAGACTCGTCGTTTCGAAGCATCACGTGATGATCGGGTGTTATAGATTCTACGTGTGCTTCCAACGGGTGCAAGCCAGATTTGCATATGCGAATACTAAGGTTTAAACTTTATGAGCCTAGCATGCACGGTACATGGTCTCAGAAAGTTATCATGAATTGATGGATAAAATTATGAGTGAAATTGTTCATCGTATTACAAATTTACTAATAGTGAAATCTGAAACACTTGTCATATGATGATCAACTTCAAAGTAAAAACCTCAAGGTTATTGGTATTTGACCAACAAACCTAGAAGTTATTGATGTTGAAGTGTTTTTCTGAATAATGAGGAAAGCTAAAAGAGAAACTGCAAAAGATATTTTGGCAAAAAGAAAAGAAAAGACTAGAAAGTCTAGCTCATGTGTATATAAATGATATACATGTTATGGTTGTATTCCTAGTCAAGTCACACAATGAAATTCTTGGGTATTAGTACCATATTGGTTGGTATGAAGTGTCATACAAAACAACGCAATACAAGAATACAATGGCCTAAGTGATTGACAAGGAATATGATAGGAATGCACGTCTGGAACAAAATAAAGTGTTATTGTGTTCGTCGTTGGCATTCTATCTAGCCATTAGAATTTATAATAAAGAACTTAATAATTGTTATTTTGCTCTGGTCAAATGAAAACAATGAGTTGTTCAAATTATGACATTACTCCATGTACGATGGATAAGTTATTATAAATCTTAATGGTGAAACACACATACATAACACTGACGCTAAAAATGCCATAAGGCAAATGATTTGAATTCCACTTATTTGTGGAACCGCAATTTAGGTCATGTTAGAAAGGATCGCATGAAGGAACTCCATGCAAATGGATTTTTGGAGTCATTCGATTTGTTGAATCGTTTGGCACTTGCAAATCTTTTCTAAAGAGAATGATTTAAATACCGTTCATAGGCCAAAAGTTGAACGGGCAACTAACTTAGTGAAAACATACATAATGATATATGTGGTTCATCGAGCATAGTTGTGTGCGGAAGATTCTTCTACTTCATGAAAACTTTCAAACAATGAATTGAGTATATATGTGGATATATTCAATAAGGAAAAGTTTGAAACATTTGAATAGGATTCAAATAAATTTCAACATGAAGTGGAAATCATCGTAATAGAAAAATCAAATATCTATGATTGGATCATGGTGGAAATATTTGAATTACGAGTTTTAGCGAACATCTAAGAGAGTTATGAAATTGTTCTACAACTCACATTTCTTGGAGTATCATAATGATGATATAGTATCCGAGATATGTATCCAAACCTTGTTGGATTAATGATGAGATAAAATATTATGACGCCATTATATTTTTGTGGATTATGCTTTAGTGACTACCGCTTTTACACTAAATAGAGCATCATCATGATCCGTTGAAATGACACCATACAAGTTATGGTATGGGTATAAACCCTAATAGTCAACCAAAATCGGATGAATGTCTTTGTTGGTTATCCCAGAGATTTAACTGGGAATTCTTCCCACAAGACAAAGACAAAAGTGTTTGTCAATGTTTCTTATTTCCGAGAAATTGTTTCTAGTGAAGTATTTGAGTGGGAGGACAATATATTTTGATAAGGTTTATGAACCCGAGCATAATGATCGAGTAGCGCAGCATCGGAATTGGTTTCGGAAGCGGCCACGACGGTCATGGCTCTCATGACTACAAAGTGTTTTAGCCATGGAGATCGAAGTACATATTGAACCTTGTAGGTATGGTTTACTTTGTGATCAAATAAATGATTTGTGGACAAAGGATTGATTTTGAACAATGATAAACCAACTACAAAACAAAGAAGTTATGATGGGCCCTGACTCCGTTAAAATGGCCATGCACCATGAAATCCATAATAGATGAATACTTTTTGAAAGTAAATGGATCTATAGACTTTGAAGAAGCTCGACTTGTTGAAAAATTGTTTACGACAAAGTTCAAAGAGTTGACTACGATAAGATTAGATCTTCCGTAGCAATGCTTATAGTCTATGTGGATTATTCTAGTAATCACTACATATTTCTTTTATGAGATATGCTAGTAGGATGGCAAAATACATTACTTATCCGAAGTATGTATTAAAGGTGTATACAAGATACAACCAAGAGTTTTGCTGGTCCGTGGAATACTAGATAGGTATACGAACTTCAATTGGATGAAGTAAGTATTGCGGAGTTGGAATCTTCACCAGATGAAATAGTCAAAGAGTTTTTGATTTCATCGGAGACGATGAAGAGGCTTGCATTTGCAAGAAATTAAGTGGGAGCGCTAAGACACATTTATAATACTTTATGTAGGTGACATATAGTTGGTTATAAATGATGTAATTATATACTTGATTAAAAAGGTTTTATTGAGAATTAACTTCAATGAAAGGATATGGACTGAAAAAAATTTAGTGTCAAGATCTATGAAGATAGATTGAAACACATAAATAAGTTTAAGTCAAAGTACATATGATGGATATTGAAGTAGTTCAATATAGAAATATTAAGAAAATGTTCTTGTCATGTGAAGGTTTAACAAGACTTGAGTGTATCTGACACTCAATGAGTAAAAACACATGAGTGATTATAGATCACGAATAATATGTACACAATCAGATATCATGTGCTATAAAGTGTTATGAGCATATACCAGAATGATTCATATGATGATCATTGGACGACAGTAAGAATATCCTTGAGTACTTTAGAAGAACTAAGGATATATATATATATATATTTTTGTATGAAGAAATGACAAACAAATCGCTGTAAGGTGTTACACCGATATTGGTTTTGTCACATATAAAATATAATTTCAATCTCAAATTAGAGTAAGTGTTGTTTAAAAGGTAGCACAATGAGCTAGAAGTTGTCTATGCTAGATTTAGAAGAGTTCTAAATATTGTGACGGATTCTACAAAAGAAGGCAGAGTATGTCATTATTTTAATGACAAAAGATGTTAAGTCAAGAGGTTCTTTGAGAACTTGGTGCAGTTCCGACAGAGTCAGAACTTTGAAGCTATATTGTGTGTGACAGTATTAGTGACATATTTCAGACAGCGGAATTAAGGTTCCACCAGAAGATCAAACATATTTAATGCCGACTCATTTAGAAATGAGTGATGCGTTGAGACGCAAATGAATTACAAAATACATATGTTTCTGAGCGTGTCAGATCCGTTGACTAAAAACCTCTCCCGTGAGCAATACATGATAAAGCACCATAAGGCCAAGGTGTTATATCTTTACAAATGTAAACTAGATTATTGACTCTAGTGCAAGTGGGAGACTTGTTGGAGATATGCCCAAGAGGCAATAATAAATGGTTATTATATATCTTTGTGTTTATGATAATGCTTACATACCATGCTATAATTGTATTAACCGAAACATTGATACATATGTGTTATGTGAACAAACAAGGAGTCCCTAGTAAGCCTCTTGTATAACTAGCTTGTTGATTAATAGATGATCATGGTTTCGTGATCATGAACATTGGATGTTATTAATAACAAGGTTATATCATTATATGAATGATGTAATGGACACACCCAATTAAGCGTAGCATAAGATCTCGTCATTAAGTTATTTGCTATAAGCTTTCGATACATAGTTACCTAGTCCTTATGACCATGAGATCATGTAAATCACTTATACCGGAAAGGTACTTTGATTACATCAAACGCCACTCTGCGTAAATGGGTGGTTATAAAGGTGGGATTAAGTATCCGGAAAGTATGAGTTGAGGCATATGGATCAACGGTGGGATTTGTCCATCTCGATGACGGATAGATATACTCGGGCCCTCTCGGTGGAATGTCGTCTAAAGTCTTGCAAGCATATGAATAAGTTCATAAGAGACCACATACCACGGTACGAGTAAAGAGTACTTGTCAGGAGACGAGGTTGAACAAGGTATAGAGTGATACCGATGATCAAACCTCGGACAAGTAAAATATCGCGTGACAAAGGGAATTGGTTATATATGTGAATGGTTCATTCGATCACTAAAGTCATCGTTGAATATGTGGGAGCCATTATGGATCTCCGGATCCCGCTATTGGTTATTGGTCGGAGTGAGTACTCAACCATGTCCGCATAGTTCGCGAACCGTAGGGTGACACACTTAAAGTTGGATGTTGAAATGGTAGAACTTGAATATGGAATGGAGTTCGAATATTTGTTCGGAGTCTCGGATGAGATCACGGACATCACGAGGAGTTCGGAATGGTCCGGAGAATAAGATTCATATATAGGAAGTCATATTCCAAGTTTGGAAATGATCCGGTGCATTTATGGCAGGTTCTAGAAGGTTCTAGAAAAGTCCGGAAAAATGGCACTATGGAAGGTGGAGTCCCGGAGGGACTACACTAGCATGGCCGGCCAAACCCTAAAGGGGAGGAGTCCAAGGTGGACTCCACCTTGGTGGCCGGCCAGCCCCACCTCAAGGAAAGGTGAGAGTCCCACCTTGAGTAGGACTCCCCCCTTGAGTAGGTTTCCCACTTTTGGGAGGTTTTGTTGTTGGGGTCTTATTCGAAGACTTGGACTACAACTCTTGGGGATTCCACCTATATAATGAGGGACAAGGGGAGGGTGGCCGGCCACTCTTGCCTCCAACCTTGGCTGCCCCCCTTTGTGGCCGGCGCCCAAGGCACCCCCTCTCCCCAAACCCTAGCACCCCTCCTCCACTACTTCTCCCGCATATGCTTAGCGAAGCTCCGCCGGAGATTTCCATCGACACCGACACCACGCCGTCGTGCTGCCGGATTCAAGAGGAGCTACTACTTCCGCTGCCCGCTGGAACGGGGAGGTGGACGTCGTCTTCATCAACAACCGAACGTGTGACCGAGTACGGAGGTGCTGCCCGTTCGTGGCGCCGGAAGTGATCGTGATCAAGATCTTCTTCGCGCTTTTGCAAGCGGCAAGTGAACGTCTACCGCAGCAACAAGAGCCTCATCTTGTAGGCTTTGGAATCTCTTCAAGGGTAAGACTCGATACCCCCTCGTTGCTACCATCTTCTAGATTGCATCTTGGCTTGGATTGCGTGTTCGCGGTAGGAAAATTTTTGTTTTCTATGCAACGTTATCCTACATTCTATTCCGCCACGCATCCAAATGCTTCGCGTGCATGTATATGATAGTAGTATCATATCAATCATATTAACATATTGGTCGATGTCATATTTCTTTTTTGCTTGAATTTCGAATAATTCTTTTAATAAACAAAAATAATGATGTAATAATAATCTTGAATAAAATAAATAAACATTAACTTTTAATTTGTATTTTTTAATTTTTTTAAATATTATTTTTTTGCCGAACCTAAAACCTAAAAATTTGAAAATCTAATAGTTGGGTAAAAGTAATAGTAATCTTTATGCAGGATGAAATTATTAATTTTAATTTTTTTAAAAAAATAAAAAATAAAAAATCCGTAATTTATAGCAAAAACTAAAATCTTCCAGCTTTCGTATTTTCATTTGGAATTTTGAGAATCTAAAAATTGGCTAACCAGGTAATCCCTGGTGAATTCGGATATAACTTTTTCCCACGATGATTTTGATATATTATACGTTTTTCCGATGTCGTATGCAAAAGTTAATGCGGTTTTACCATTTTTCAAACTTTTTTTGCAAAAAAAGTAAAAATTCAAATTTCTTAATTTCTCCGAATAGTAGGTTGCATAACATACAAGAATCTGAAAACATTTTATTTTTTGAATTTTCTGTCATTTTCTTTTGTATTTTACAAACCAAAAAAAGCGATCCGGGGGGGGGGAGGGTGCGTGGGGAGTAAAAAATCAGAAAAAACCTTTAGTCCCGATTGGGGACACCAAACGGGACTAAAGGGTACCCTTTAGTCCTGGCCGGAGCATTAGTCTCGGTTCACCAGAACCGGGACTAAAGACCCCATTAGTTTCGGGTCAAAGTATTTGGGGACTAATGGGTTAGAATAGAAGGCCTTTTTTCTACTAGTGGTATATATGTAGCGGTGGCTAGGGAAGGTCATGTTTTTCGACAAAGAGTATATATTAATATCAGAGATACCAATTACACCCAGCCTCTGCAACAACGCACTGCCCTAGCGATATTTCGGATGCACACAACCAAAAAAAGAAAGAAGAATTACCAAAAAAGAAAAGTCCCGCTACAGTGATCTAATCCTTAAACAACAGCACTAACACCACCACGACAGTACCAGAAGTTCAGCTTCTCCAAAAGCGCCGCCTCCAAGAAGGTAACAGTGCACCAGCGCTGTCCTCGCCCGATCATAGATCTTAGGTTTTCACCCTGAAGAAAATCCTCACTCTCAAAACAATGCCTGCTTCAACAAGAACATTGCCAGGCACAACCAATTAAGGGCAGACATTGGATTTTCACCCTGAAAGGTAAGATTTTGAACTTCTCATGTGCAGTCGCCCCCACTCGCATGCCGCTGCTCCAAAGACACCGATCATGAAGCCAATTCCTCCTCGCCACCCAGACTCGAGCCACCATTGCAAGACCACAGATCTCGGATTCCATGTCATTCTCCAGCCAGCACCACGGAACGAAAACGTGGTCCATGATAATAACCGCCAGTAGAGCTTCGAAACGCTCCCTCTGAAACCAAACGCCCAGAGTAAAAACATGGGTGCACTCGACCGAATTCCACCCGATCCGGCAACCTCCAGGCTTGAATCGCCCAATGGAGCACCGGTGGAGCCTTCCGGAACACGACACATCCGCCAGATCGATGAGAAAGGCACCGGCAGATCTGCATCTTGGTGCGAGAAGAAATCAAAGGACCACCACCATTATTCGCAAGACTAGCAGATCCCCACACCGCTGGCCGTCTCCAAAGCTGAGAAGGCGGAAGAGGAACAAGGGGATCCAGTGCAGAGCACCGGCCTAACCCCACGATTACCAGATCGGGCCGCAGCCTCCACCGGATCTCGCAGGTCAGGGCACCTCCATGGGCGCCACACCCCTCCTCCTCAACGCCTCCCGCCGGAGAACCTCAGGCGCCGGCCATGAAGAGCCCCACCGCCCTGCGCCCCGGATCGACCTCCCACCTCCTCCCGTGAGGAGCCACCGGGAAACGCCTCCCCTGCCCACGCCATCAGTCGAGGGGATGGGCCGGCACCGCCGCCGGGGAGGGTAGCAGCGGCGGCCAGGATGGCGGCGTACGGCGGCGGGCGGTGGTGGACTAGGGTTCCCCCAGAGTCGCTCGGGAGAGGAGTGACTCGGGAGGGGTCGGGAGCAGCGACTCGGGAGGGGTCCAGGGGAAGGTCATGTATGTTGGTATATCACATTCCTCCTGGAATACTCAGTCTCATCAAGTTGATTTGTATTCAACGAAAGGAAAGAACACATATGGAAGGGCAGAAACAACACCGTCAAGTGAATTGTGAATTTTGTGGCTAGCTAAGAGATGAGCTATATATAGGGGTCACGATGGCTGAAACCCGTCGGGACGGAAAGGGCTGAAAAGAAAGGGTGGGAATTGAAGGCGAGAAGCTAGAAATATAATGGCTTACACTCGACAAACGTGGGCGGGAAAAAAACTTTCGATGTGGGAAGAGTTGATGGAGAAAACAGAAGGGTTGTTTGTTGAGTTTCCCCTAGAGAACACTCGGCTAATACTAGGCAGGAAATATGGCCTCCATGTGCAAAAATTGGGCCGCAAAAACATCCAAGGTTTGCCGACTGTCTTTTAGGGTACACTCGGCAAAGCATGTCGGCCGTGACCACGTCGTCAGTCGCAGGCGCCCCTGTCACGTGTCCCCATTCTTTGCGATGTGTAATTTTTTGCCGGGTGTTTTTTGATAGTTTGTTGTCTAGAATTTTTGTGTTTTCGTGACTCTTTGCCGCGCCGCTTTGTTTGCCGTGTGTCTCTTTTGTCTTCGCGGAGTTCTCCATCTTTGTCATGTGTTTCTGGCCCCGACACTCTGCAAAGAAGTTTATTTGCCGAGTTCCAAACTTTTTACACTCGCAAACTGTCTATTTGCCGGTACTGTCTAAGGTAGACAGATAGATGGGTTCTACCTGTCACCCATTTGTCTCAGGAGTATTAGACTTGTTCAACAAAGGCGCGTTCACACGCGCGCTCATGCATAGCCGCCGGCCGCTGCGTCCTCCGGCGAGCCAAGCGCGCGCGCGCGGCGCGTGATCGTCGTTGTCCGTCTGGTGCACGCGCGCGCACCATGAGAACCGAACAGCGCGGCTCTAGAACACTCACGCATAGACTCGGTCGCGGGCGCAATTAGTTGATGCTTAATCACCCGGTGCATAATCCAGCCAGGAAGAGGGACCAGATATCCATTAATCCACAGCTAGACCCCTTCATCACTAATATAAGCTGAGAAAAGGTGAAAAACGTACTAAGCAGCAGATTAACTACTGCCATCGTGGTTCTGCATGGCGTGGCAACCATTACCTAGCTTAGCTATCACAGGTAGCATCTACAAGTTTTTAAAATGTTATTAAGCTAAGATGAGGCGCTCATGATAGGGAATCGAGTAGGTTGGTAAAACAATTACTACTACCTCAACTTGATATCCCTTGCATATTGGTATAGGAGGTGGGGGAGGGTAAATATCTTTGGTTACTTTCATGCGTGAACCAACGGCCGTAACTGTCAGCTACGCAGGCAGAATGACCACACGGATAAGTGGGCTTTAATTAATTTGTTGGTGACCTCAATTTCCTTTGCCATGGCTACAAGATGGATCTCTAATCATTTTAATTCACCAGGTTAGGGGAAACCCACACTTGCCCTATAGCACAATAAGAAATTGATTGTGGATTTGCTGGCTGGTCCTGCGCCAATGATGTAAATCGCGGTGCATGCATCCAAATTTTCCGATTTATGTGTTGTGAGCACACGGTGGTGCGGCGGGTAGCGGGGGCGCCCCTTGGTGCCGCTGCTGCCAGCGGCGGTGCGGTTAGGGGCCGCTCTAGGCCCAAATGGGCCTGGTGGACCGCGGCTTCATGTGGTGGTTTCTGGCACCATGGCTGCACCGTGGAGCTGTCTGGCTTGTGAGGGCTGGTCAGCATGCATCTTGCCCTTTGGCGGCGCATCCTTCTTGAAGGTGTCGTCGTGGCGGTGCTCTCGCTCCTCGTACGGGTATCTCCGGGCCAACGAAACCCTAGATCCCCCACGGGATCGGGTGAGGCTGACGCTCATGTGTTGCTTTCCTCTTGAGGCCTCACTTTGGACATCCGTCGGCTGGAGGAACTAGCGGAAGGAGTTGGTGGTTGGAGGCGGTGAGCTGCTAAGCAGCCTCGGCTACAGCGGGCGCGCATATGTGACTTCTGGTTTGGTGAGCTCCGAGTAAAAGCCCTTCACCGGCCTTGGTTGATCTTGGCGATGGTTGTGCTCTGGGTCGTCGCTGCCTCCTTGGAAGCATCATAGTGGAGCCCCTTTACCTCCCATTTTGGTATCTTGTATGTTCATCTGGCTAGAGTTGTCCTTTTTTGTCTTCGTCTAGGCGGTGCGCTGCCCTGGGGCTAGCGTGGATGTCAAAGCGGCGACTCCGATTTATCGCCTCCGCAGTGTTGCGTTGAGGTATTTTAGTGGTGGCTTTGGTTGCTCGGAAGACTTGGTCGTCGACGCGTGGAAGCGCGGCCTCGGGGCCGGGGTGGATGTCGGAGAGGCATCTCAGGTTGTTAGCCTCCGCTGTGTTGCGTTGAGGTGTTGGGGTGTCAGCTATGATCACTCTGTTGTTTTAGTCATCGACTCGTTTGGAGTGTGGCATTGGGGCCGGCCTGTTGTTTTTGGTGGTGTATCGACTTTCGGCCAATTTCCTTATAAACCGGCCAACTTATTTCTTCTACATCAATGAAAAGACAAATCTTTTGTCTCGTTTTCAAAAAAATAGTACTGCATAAGTGTAAGTTTGCATGCATTCTCCATGATAATGTGAACTATTGTACTACGTACGTCTGTCCGCAAATAGATTACTTAGATTTGTCCAAATCTAGATGTAGGTACCTTTTTTTGTCAAAAAATAGTGTAAATAAACTGAATTGTCTATCAAAGATTAGTCCATAGAAGACTTTGCATACCTTATTTTGTCACGATGTTAGTAGCTACTCTTTGGAATCAAGTATTCCATTGTGTAGACTTGTCATCAAGTCTATATATACATATTCCCACGTACATATCAATCGTTGGTCGGGCAATATTGTATTATTCGGTCAGGAACCTCAGTACGGCCCCTCATCTCATCTCTTTCCTTTTCTTTTTTTCCTTTGGAGAAATGGACCCTCCCCATCTTGGCACGAAAATATGACCACATTGGGCTTCTTTAATCACTAGTAAGTGTGCACGTGCAACGCACGTCTTCTTGACAATGATGTGAACAAATCTTTTCTACAGATTTAACCAAGAAAATAAGTGCAAAATGTTATATAGCATTAACAGATAGACACTGCGATTGTATGTATCTCGTAATCTGACCAATGCAGTTTTTTTTTTTGCCTCAAGTAACTTGGGAGAGAATGTAAAGTATTCATCATGGTATATGCATAAATAATGATGGTGCATGTAGAATTAATAGACACATGCATACTTAGTCAATTGAAAAAACTTGCATGGACCTTAAATTTCATTTCCTTTCTACCATTCCAACTTTAAAACTCATCTTATGCAGGATCAAAAATACATAATTAAGATCATGTTTGTAGATGACCTCTAAAAATCTTATTTAGGCAAAGACTAATTAGAAAAACTTGTTGGCCCGATTCCCTAAGGAAGATGAGAAGTTCATAAATTGCCATGGCTATTGGAGCTCTGTCCCTAAACCTTCTGCCTTTCAGTCATTAATATTACCAACTTCCAATTTCAAGCCAAATGAAGAAGAATTACCTCATGAGAAGGGTGCCTTCTATAAGTATGCCTATCGCCAAATGAGATACATAATTGGAGCAGAAGTAATATGGTGTGCTTTGTCCTTACGTTTATGTATGCCTATCGCCGCAAGGTCTGGTCCAGTATGTTTTACTGTGGGGTGCAGTCCAGAAAATTCAGATTCAACCCAGGGTGGGGAGCACGTTTCATTGGCGGTGGAATGCAGCCAGAGTTTACTCTGGCTCGTCCACCTACAAAATGCTCTGCTTCTGCGTTGTCAATTCTAGGGGCACTAACAATTGGTGCCCGATGAATTGCAATTATTTTCATTTGGTTGGCTCTGCAGCATAGACCAATGTGCAACCTGTTCTTTAGCTTGCAGGAGGATAAAATGACTGCTCATATCTTAACTCAATGCTCCTTCTCAAGGAAGGAGTTCTTCCCTCCCCTTTCATTTGCGATTTATTGAGCTCTTGTAAAGCTTTCCTTCCTTCAATATAAGAATCGTACGCGACTTTCTCACTCTCGAAGAAAAGTATGGAGCAGAAAACTTCTTGGCTCCTCCAGATTGTCGGAATGTCATCAATGATCTAACCGAGTGGAGCTTCGTATCATGTCAGTACTACTTCTAGACTTTTGGCCATCCTTTGAGTTCACTTTCTGCATACAGATCGAGAGAAGAGGATTTAACCAATCGATATACCAAAGTGACGACTGTGACTTGTAAAAAGGTGTACAGTGATTGTTTCATTCAATACACCTTTGTTCGAATAAATGCAGCCTCTTAAATTTTTTTTAATCCGCAAGAAAATCTTTATTACAAACCTCGCAAAGTTATCCATCATAGTTTGATCATTAAAGCATCGAATCCCAAAATTAAACTATAACTCTGTTAGACACGTACTAAAAAAGCGACATATTGTACGAACATGCTCACTGCACTTAAGGGGAACACCGAGGGCCCAAATTACGTGAGATGCAGAAAAAGCATTTTGAAGATTTGGTCCATATTTGAGCACACTCAAAATAAGTAAAAGCATCAAAGCAACAAAACATACCATCAGTTAATTTGGATAAGTTTTCTCAATCATTATAAAGAAATGGTTGACCTCTGAACTTCTCACGTGTATGTGATACAAGAGGTTTATATACTTGTGTGATTACATAGCAAGATTGATATTGTGCTAAATAATTCTTGCAGTAATTTCGGAAAAAAATTCTCTGCCATTATAAAGGGATGGACGTGTCCTCTAAACCTTTTAAGGTGTTTGTGATACAGGAGGTTTCCTTATATACTTGGTGAGATTACATTTCAAGATTTATGTTGTGCCAAGAAAAGGCTGTCCCTACAGATCGGTTGGTCTGCTTCAAATGCAATGGAAATTGCTGAGAGCGTTGTGCGGGGGAGGAAACTACCAGACACTTGGTTGATCTTGAATATTCGATTAATTTATCAACAAGGCATACCAGATCGTGTACACCGACAGGAGGCGGTAGAAGCGTGTAGACCAACGGATTGCGATGAATTTCGCGTCCTCCCGTGGAGAATCAGCGGAGGCCGCTGGTGGTGCGGAGTCCAGGGGAGGGTCAGGGCGGCTCCCCCAATGGAGGCGGTTGGTGGTGCGTGGCTGGGGCGCAGACGGCGGGCGTCCTGGCGAGGGTGAGAGCGGTTCCCCGGCGCGGGGAGCGACGGTTGAGCCGCCGAGTGTTAGATCGTGGAGGACTTCCTTTTTTTACCTGATGAGATCGTGGAGGACTTTTTTCGTGCGTACAATAGCTATGGTTACGTGAAGGGATTAATTGAGAGATTAGCGGTGCATTGAGGTGCTCGTCATTGGAGCGTGCTCGTTCATTGGATCCACAACAATTAGCGGCTGAGATTAAATGTTCCTGCCAAGTTCTTGCTTTTATAAGTAGTGGAGATGGAGATGGAGATGGAGATGAGATCGTGGAGGACTTTTTTCGTGCGTACAATAGCTATGGTTACGTGAAGGGATTAATTGAGAGATTAGCGGTGCATTGAGGTGCTCGTCATTGGAGCGTGCTCGTTCATTGGATCCACAACAATTAGCGGCTGAAATTAAATGTTCCTGCCAAGTTCTTGCTTTTATAAGTAGTGGAGATGGAGATGGAGATGGAGATGGAGATGCTTGCGCGGCATAAGAACTGTCCACTACTTTCCTAGTTTGTCTCAGTTAGCACACCTTTTCATACAAATTTTGTGTATAAAAACCATTCTCACTGGTGATGGCTATGCAAAAACTTCTGTACCAACACACCATATTATAGACCTTTCTTTTCCTAGTTAACGTAAATAGTATAAGGTTATGCAGAATTTCCAATCATTGCGAAACCTTTAGCCATTTAATGATGTAACAAGAGTCATGGCCCGGATCAGATGCTTCATCCAACAATTACTATATGTACCTATGTTGTGAAAACTTTACTAGTTTATCAAAGATTAGTCGCCGTGGGCAGCCTTAAGTTTCTATGCTTTCTTTCTCACTGGAATCAAACCAGCACAGTGTGTAGTGCTGGTGCTGAAAAGGAGGAACAAACAAACAAGTGCTACCATATGTGCAACCTTAGCTGTGATTTATATGCTAAAAGTTAACTTGATGGCGGAATTAAGTAGGCAACAAATGGAAGTCCTTGCACCACCTTCATATTCTTCACTTTTTGTAATTTTCTTAGCACTCAAGATTCTGACACATTGCATTCACAACAAAAGTTCTAAAAAACTAGTACTAGTTGTTTATATGTATGCTCAAGCAGTGCACGAAACAAAGCTTAAGTTCAGTTTGGACATCACAAAAGCAGAAGTATAAACTTTCGAATATATTCTCGGGCTTCGAGACACAACATCTAGTTTTTTCCAGCTACCGCGTAGGACGCGGCTGGGTTTCGCTACAATAAAATTAAAAAATGCAAAAAGGGAAGGGCACAAGCAGGTGCTTAAGTACATGAGTAGGAAAAAACCGAAGGGAATAGCTACCCGAGATGATGTTCTACTTCATGTAAAGCATATGAAACAAGTGGTGTCCGCTTTAAGGGACAGATGCTTGAGCCTGTCCATAAGCCCGGGGATGTTCCTTTCATCTAGATTTCTTTTTCCTTGTCTAATCATCTGATTCAGGGACTTAAACTACGACACCTATATGGCTATATATGTAGTGCCCAGCTTCAAATTCTACCACATTTTGGACCACCTACCCATAATCTCAACTCTATTAAGATTTTGTTACATATCCCAAAATAAGGCCACATACATAGCTACAATAGCTTGAGTAAAAAAGCATGCACATGCGCACATAATACAGATACGACCAGCTACTACCATATTATATATATCATGTCCAAAGTCAATTGTCTACTTCTACTACTTTCTCTTCAGCCGCCTCCTGGATTGGAACACGTAAAGTGCCGGCCAAAACTACCTGAAACAGGCTATTATACTGATAGCTTTTGTACCCTGAGCCCTTTGAAGCCTACAAATACTGACCCACACCAAGTGCTTCCATGATCGAACATTAGCACGCTTATGCCTTCGCTTTTCCACTCACTCGCTAATCTTACGTGTCTCGCACTAAGCCGTTAGCCATTACTACAGAGCACCACATAAACCATGCAAGCATCCTTATTTTACTCGTCACCGACACGATCGTGTCTGATCTATACGCGGCCACGATGATTAGTTTTTCAGTGTATCGGTGCTTTTCGGAGGTACTAGTATATCTAGCTAAGTGGATTCGGAAACGTGCATTACGAGTGATGGTGTGTGCATGAGAAGATCGATACGGTAGACCCTACTTTATTAGGTTTAGCTGTGGTAGCACCGTATCAGTAGGGTGGTGCTTTTGCCAATGGCGTCTCTACTAATTAATCTATAGTCATTGTTCCCCTCCTTGAAGGGAGCTTTTGAGACCACATCTGTCGCCTTGCGCCCTTGCCACGCGATGGAAGAGCAAGAACTAGCTATGTTGTGCAAAAGACAGGCCATCCGTAAGGACGTTCCTTGGTTTAAGACTACACATCTGGATTAAAAGCTCGTGGTACATGCTCTCTGTAGCACTTGGAGTTGTGAACACTGTGGCTTAGTGGCTAACTAGATCAGGACAATTTTTTACTAATTATATTTGTCTATCTGTATATGAATCGCGGAGGACAAGCATAAAATTGAAAAACATGCATGCACTCGGTGAATGTGCCGAATGACCTTTATCATGTGTATACACATGACATACAACACACGTGGCGCGTACCTATGTGATGCATGTAAAATGCATACATGAACTTTGTCCTTTATCATATTGAATTCCCACATATTTGCAACATAAATGATGATAATAACAAGTTTAACATTAATTTATGGGAATTGACCAATGATTTCCTTTATTTGGTTTATAACTCGGTAGAACAAGAAACTCTGTTTCGCGTATTTTTCACTTTCAGAGATCTATACGGAGTCAAATTGACCTGAGATTTTTGGAGTGTCACTTTTTCATCGGGAGAAGCACCCTGGAGCTTTGGAGGAGACTTGGATGGGCATGAGGCCCAAAAGAGGGCAGGTTGTAATATCCCAGGTTTAGAGGCAATAAAATGAGAGAACACCAAAGTGTGCATTGCATTCATGCATAAAAAATCCGGGGAATTTTCGCGCTTTCAAATAAAACTTACCACAGTAATTGAAGTTTCACTTGACTTGCTGGAATTGAAGTAGATCATCAAGTCAAGCGCTATAAACTTCACTGTGATCTTTGCTAAAACCTTATTTTGGGTAGAGATGATTTGATCTATGGGCTAGATCAAATAGAAGTAGATTTACAACAAACAACACCTTAAGTAAGGATCAACTACAAGATCTTATAAAAGATCTCAACATGCCATTCCTTACAACAACACATGAATAATTATTCAATCCCAAAATCAAAGAACACAATTAATTAAGAAACTATTCTTTACTTATCTTATCCATGTCTTCTACTAAATAAATGTTCCTACCATGAGTCACATGGTATATCTTTTCAATCACAATGCTTGAACCCAAGTCAAGGACATTCATATTCATTCCTCATTAACCCTTGACCATTCCAACTTTGTTTCCCAACTCCTACCATTAAACCTAGAGAAAGGAGAAAACTATTCATATGCTTATATTATGCATTCAATAGAACCTAACTAAATATTTAAACCTTGTCCAAGGGAGGTAATTGTTGATACTAATTAATGATACAAGAAATAAAGTCAAGTATTAAACCCTACTTGACCTAGCTAACACTTGATGGTAAGCAAGAACCTATTCTTCTAGTAATTATAGAGAGGCAAGTGTTGTGATCATTACAACTTGGTAATGATCATAAATCCTAGAGGAACCCTGCCTATTCAGAAGAGCTCAACCTAAAGAGGTATACTCAAGTATATGGACTTATACTGAATCTTGGAGAGAGAACCATAATTTACTAATGAATTATTATGAGGCCAATACTTTGATCATTACAAATTGGGTGATGATCATAAACCCTAAGAAATCTAAGTGAGTGTGTTGAGAGAAGTATTAAAGAAGAGAGACTAGTGAGGAATAAGTGGATCATGTCTAATGCATAATCTTACTTTATAAATTGAGTTGATAAGTTAAACCTATACATATGATCCATAGATCTCATTCTTCTCATGAAATAATAAGTAACTCATTAGTAATTAACCAAACCAATACTCATGCCTTGTATAGAGTAGTAATGATATTGTATTTAAATCTTGCCTATCCAAACACTTGAGACAAACTTAGCATTGCCTTGATACAATAATTCTACCTAAGTGAGGAGGATAACCCTAGCCAATTAAACATAACCAAGCTTATGCTTATATCCTAATCTTAGTTGTGTATCACTTGGGTGATCACCACTAAAACCCTAAACCACATTTGCAATTCCAATCCAAGTACTAATTTAGATTACAAATAGAACCCTGCCATGCCTCATGCCTATTACATAGTGAAGTGTTTCCAAAACCATAAACCTTGTCATATGGAATCAATTCCACATGAAATATTGTCCTAACTTGTGTATCATGTATCACAAGTATAAATTAAGCCATATATACCTACAGACTAGATTCCATTTGGTGAGTAGAGTGAAACCAATAACTAATTCCACTTTGATTTCCAATCACCTTGTGTACTTGCCCAAATGGAATATTGTGTCATAATTAAACCATCATCTTAACAAGTGA
Source organism: Lolium rigidum (assembly GCF_022539505.1). Taxonomy (NCBI): domain Eukaryota; kingdom Viridiplantae; phylum Streptophyta; class Magnoliopsida; order Poales; family Poaceae; genus Lolium; species Lolium rigidum. The sequence goes on from NC_061510.1 coordinate 146,208,210, forward strand.
ATTAACCATAATGAGCTTAGGATCTATCTTAAATAATTCAAGTCAGTAGTTGGCTAAGCAAGATTATTTAACACAGAGTGAAGACAACCATATTCTTAAACCTTTGGAAATAAATTCTTCACATAAAATCATGAACCAATCCATTCCCATTGCCATTTATCTTAAACTCTAGCTATAATTATAATATGTGCACAATCAATATTATGATGTACAAGTCAAACTTAACAAAGTGTTCACCAAGCACATGTTCTAAGTTTCAAACCATTTAAATAGATCTGGTTCCTAAATTAAAAAGGAAATTGAAATAACTAACTAAACCATTTCTATTTTTACTTAAGTCTCACAAGATAACAAATAAATCCTAAACTAAATATTTGTTTAAACAACAAGATTATATAGTGAGCATTGTTATCAAGTTATGTTGATATTCAAATGTTTTAGAATCTGCAAAACAAATAGAAATCAATTTGAATTCAAATATCAAATTCAAACCAGAATATAAAAATAGAAAATAGAAAAGAAAACAGAAAAATAGTGAGAGAGAGGAGCATACCTGGCAGGCCATCGCAGCCCAGTAGCAACCCATATCGCCAGCCCAGCCCATGAACCAAGCAGCCAGTCCAGCCCTGGGTACCGCTTCGGCGGCGCAGAAAACAAAAAAAGAACGTCGTCTTCCTCCTCTTCTCCGCGGTCGACAGCGAGCCGGCGCGGCTCCGCCACGTCCTTGGCGGGGATAAGAACGCCGCCGGACGCCACTCACCACTCCAGAGCCGAGAAGAACTTCACCTGCATCCGCTGCCAGTCGGAGAATCAAGATTCCCGCACAGAAACCCTAATCGTGAGCACCGCAGTATCCTGGCCGCTCGTCGCCGACGCTCGTCATCGTTTCCGACCACCTCCAGTCCTATAAAGACCACCAGGAGGATCGCCGTACTCCTCTTGTTCATCTCCGCCACTCCAACCCCTCCCATTCACTCTCTATCTCCCGATCTCTACCGCAGCACCTCGCCGGAGTCGTTCACGGAGTCGTCAATGGAGGCCACCCCAAGGTCTAGGAGGTAGCTGAGCAGCACCGCCATGTCTCTGTGAGCTTCCTGGCAGAAGGAATCGAAGGGGGAAGGCTCCAGACGCGGACAATCGTCCATCCCCTTTCGCGGTGGTTCGCCGGAATCCGTGACCTTGTCGTCGTCTCTGACCACCAACGCCTCCGTCGACCACACCATCATCCTCAGGGTAAGCGTACGCACCTCAGGGGCTTTCTATTTTGCATTAGCATCTACGGTAGCCTTCGATTGATCCTTCGCCGGAGTAGCACCGCCGCGAGCTCGCCGTCGGCGTAGCTCCGATGAACCCCTGAGACAATAACCACCACCAGTAGATTTCCCTTGTTGTTCTGATTCGATTGAGCCTAGTAGCCCATCCTATCGTGCCGTAAATCGGCGGCGTCGTCTTCTACTGGCCGCCGGCGTCAAGCCGCCGGCGAGAACGACGTGTCTCGCCTCGTCAGCAACGTTGACTGGTCGTTGCCCGCGTGGCAACTGACCCAGTCAATGGCCCCACTAGTCAGTGTCTGGAGCTAGATCTGAATCGGTACAAATAGCATTTTCTGTTTAATTTAAAAACCAGGAAATATCTGAAACTTTGCAGAAATAGATAAAATTCATTTCAACTCAGAAAAATATAAATAATATATCAAAATGCTCACAAAAATAAACTCTATTCAAATAAAATATAAAACAAAAATGTGTGTCAAAATAAAATTTCACTTATTTTTAACCTTATTAATTATGCCATTTCAATTATTTAAAATACAATTTGAGTTCAATAAATAATGCAGTTCCAAAAATTAAATTTTAACTATTCAGTAACTAAGTAAAATGTTAAGATTAATTTTATTTATCATACTTGCATTAACTCAATTATTAGTGGTAATTCATAAACCCTAATTTGCAAATTACCATTTACCATTTTCTTTAAATAGCAATAAAGCAAGAAAATATTAAAAGCCAATATCATTTTGGTAGCTCAACAATTATTTACTTAAACATTCTTTAGTTAACAAGTTAATTATTTTAAACCCTAACAACAATTATTAAACCCTGATTCTTAATGAAACCTAAATAGAAGTTGCTCTAATTATTAATTCTTGTGGAGATTAATAAAATGTCAAACCATTTCTAATTTTGATTTAAAGTAATTAGTAACCACAACTTTATTATTAATCAGCATTCTAGGAGTTGTACCATAATTTAGAAACTCTAGTTTTAATTTAAGTAAGACATTGATCTCATTATTTCATGTGTTCATCCCTAGTAGTTGCAAACCTAAAACCCTAAGGATTTCACCCATGTGATCATTACACTTTATTAGTAACTCTAAAACCCTAGTTGCTTATCATATGTGATCATGTGAATTTCAACTTTACATGTAAAACCTTGATAGGTAACCAATGAATGCATATTCATAATCCATTAGCATAAACCAAGTCACATGTGATTATCATTTCATGTTCCTATTCTTAACTAAAACCTATATGATTCACTAGTATCACCTAGGTATAAACCCTAACCTCGTTAAATTGGATTAGTACCATTGATCACCACTCCTATATACCATACCATTAAGATCAACCTCAATCATTAAACCCTAGTAGAACCATAATGATAAACCCTAGTATCAACTTTGTGTAGCAAATCACATCACATGTTCCTATCCAACTAAACCTTACTTAGGAAATGATAAACCACTTAGCTTAGAAACTATTAGAGATTATTTGGTAAAGCAAATATGAAGTCATAGTAAACCCTAACTCATAGCAACACCTTGATAACCATCCTTTGATATGATGCTTAGGAGAAACCATAGTAATAAACCTACTAATACTTGCTACATGTAGATCACTTCTACTTAAGCACCAACCAGCCCTATTAGTAAACCCTAATAGCACTTAGCTCCTATTTATAATAGTTCTTGTTCTTATTTAACCTGTTCTTCAAAAGTTATTCTTTTGAAGTACAAATTTCAATCAAACCATAGAAGCCATAGTTCTTATTTGAAATACTCATTATTTCTTAATTAACATGTTCTTCAAAAGTTATTCTTTTGAAGTATAATATAAGTAATCATCAACCATGTCCTGTAGAACTTAAAATTGACAACTGTTCTTTACATATTATTCCACCACTATTCTTTATGTGTATAATTGTTATAATGTCTTATATCACTTGGTTATGATGCTAATATAACCAAACCCTAATAAGAACCTTGTTTGAGAACCATTCTAAAAGTGCAACAAACCCTAAAGAAATCTTTACAACTCATCCATCCTAAATCATCGAGGTTAGATTACGCTCGGGACGAGTGCATCTCATACTATGCATTATATCATCTTTGCCAGTTATTTAAACATTGTCCTTACCGGACGATGATGGTATTTCAGCATTTGAAGTTATCACGTATCGAAGCTTTTGCCTGCATAATCTTGCAGTCAAGAAAGGCAAGTTCATCGCTTGCTCATGTGATTTGATTATTTTTATCAAACTATATGCAAAGTACTATACTTATCACTCATGCATTGAAAAGCAAATATTATTTTACAATTATGAATATGACTATGTGGTGGGCAATGGAACCATGGTATGTGTTGATATGGTGGAGGTTCCATTGCAATGGGTTATTTCACCCTAGGATTAATTACCAATGCCGTCCAGTGATTCTAGCGCCGTACATATCGCGTTATCCATAAGATCTATAATGGCTCTGGGGAAGTCAGCTGTATCTTTTCCCTTCTGCACGCCAAAGGATCGGAGAGCTGGTGGGGTGTTGGAGGCACTACCGCAATAGGTTGGGAAATCCTTTTAAATCCCCATCCATTAGTGATGATAAGCTCTTCGATCTATGATGGATTGTCCGGAGTACACCATGAGTAAAGCCGTATTATCGGGGGAAGTCTACTGGAGGTGTACGGTTGGACAAAAGGGTGGGTTTGCGGTGGTCGCGGAGAAGGCGATGATTGGCTTGGATCTTATACTCGGGCCTCACACCAAAGGAAGTGTGGACGGGGACATACTCTCGGCCGGCAACATGGTTAAGATCTCTTGTGGGGTAAAGTAACGCACCTCTCGCAGAGGGTATCAAGAATTGTGACTCGTCACTCCCTGTTCCGGGAAGGGAACTGCGAACGCGGCAGGAAAGGAACTCCACGAAGTTCTAGTCAACCTGTGAAGACTGACGGGCATAGTTTTCAGAATAAAATAAACCTTTTGAAGAAATGTTTATGAAAACTTGCATTGGCCTATGACCTTCTGGTCTATGGCTGTAGCTATTGCATGATACACCTATTTCCTAATATGAACTTGCTGAGTACGCTCGTACTCATTCTATCTCGTTTGAACCCCCTTCTTAGAGCAATGCACCGAAGGAGAAACTACCGTGGAACTCGAAGACAAAGGAGTCAACTGCAACAAGATGAAGAATCCAATCAAAGAAGTCAATGGAGTCAATTTCCGCATCAACAAAATGGAAACCTAGACTAGTAATAGAAGGGAACCTTTCCCTAATCCTAGCACCTAAGTAGCTAGATTTCTATAGCAAGACAATTAGCTCTTAAGCTTGAGTTAGCAACAAGTTAGACTACGAGTCGTTCTTCTGGAGCTTTATTTGAAGTTTTACCTCACTGTAAATGTCGGGGGGGGAGACCCCGGGTAGGGCAATGGACGCGGAGCAGCCGGCTGGCCACTGGCCGGCTCGCGGCAAAGGCCGGCTGAGGAGCAGCCGGCTGGCGCCGTGGCCGGCTGGTCCGGAAGCCGGCTGGCTCTAGGTCCTAGTCGGCCTGGCTACGGCCGCCAATGCTGTAGCTGGGCCGGCTTCTACAAGCCATATCCGACTGGGGGTTTGTACCTCAGACCGACTCGAGGCTGGTGAGTCTTGCACTAGAAGGAACCGGGTTGGTGATCCGGGTTCCCAAAGTCCACGCTGACTTCATCCTCCGTAAAGCGCGGGGCACTGTAGAGCAATAGTGCCACGCGCCGGACAGGCCATCATGGTCTACGTCGATCCGTACTGGCTACAGTGGCTGATGGCGACAGGGACTCCTCCTCTCCATACCGCTGACCAAGGCAGCCGGATGGGACAGGCCATGAGGCCTCAACGGCTCCTGACGTCATTGCCTCGGGAAGGAGCGGAAGCCGGAGCCGGCCAAGCCGGCCAGTAGACTATAGGGTCTTATATGTAAAGTGCCAGCGCCTATATAAGCTGGGCTACCCCCCTCGTGCGGGGGACGATCGATCATTCCCACTTCATTCCACCCTTAGCGCTGCCCTGTGAGAGAGACTCTAGTCTTCCTTAGCCTCCCAGGAGCAGCCGGACACAGCTCTAGGAGCACCATTGTATTGTGTGATCATCATATACACTCTAGCAGGAGTAGAGGTTTTACCTCCATCGGAGGGCCTCGAACCTGGGTACGTCGCCGTGTCGCTCGTCCCCATACCCGCATCCGGATACCGCCGTGAGATCTCTCGAGAACCACCTTCGATTAGCCACCCTATGGCATATGCCGTGACGATACCACGACATTTGGCGCCCACCGTGGGGCCTTCAGCATCCTCGGCCGGTGTCTTCATCCGGACGGGCCTCACCATCACCACCGGCGAGCGAGTCGCTTCGAGGCTTGATCCGGAGATTCGGCTCCCTCGACTCGCGTCGGCGACAACGCTGGCTGCTTCGCCGACCGGCCCTTCCCAGCCGGCGGCAGCGTCATCTCCTTCGGCGGCCACGACGTCTACGTCGCCACCGTCGCACCGCCGCGCTACCCGCGACAGGTGCTGCGCTGCGCTAGCCCTCCTCCGCGAGCCGGCAGCAGCGCTCCCGCCAGCCCCGCCGTCGTGCAAGTCATGATGGCTGGCGAGGAGCTCCCCACCAAGAACCCGCGCACCCGCGGCCCCAACCTGGAGCGCAACATCGACCCCAACGCCTCCGGCTCGGGCGCAAAGGCGCCACCGCCACCGTCCCGGCTGGACGAAGTCCGGGCGAAACTGAGCACCCCGCTCACGCCTGGTGCCGACCCCACCACCATCGAGGCGGATTTGGAGGCGCACCGCCAGCTCCTCCTCAAGAAAATAGAAGAACTGGCTGCTGCTAAGCGCCAGATGGAGATCACCCAGCGCGAGTACAACCGCGCCCACGGCCTCACTCCAGGCGGCGATGATCCCAGCCGAGCCGGCCAGATCCGTGAGAATCGGGACATCTTCGCATGGACTCCAAGAGACATGCCGGGTGTGCCGAGGGAGTTGGCTGAGCACCACCTCCACGTCCGGCCCGAAGCCAAGCCGGTGAAGCAGCCTCTCAGGCGCTTCGCCGAAGAAAGAAGGAAGGCCATCGGTGAAGAAATCGCCCGGCTGCTGGCAGCCGGCTTCATCATGGAAGTGCTGCACCCGGACTGGTTGGCGAACCCCGTCCTGGTTTTGAAGAAGAACGGCTCCCGGCGCATGTGTATCGACTACACCAGCCTCGAACAAGGCATGCCCGAAGGACCCCTTCCCCTGCCGCGCATAGATCAAGTTATAGACTCGATCGCCGGCTGTGAACTGTTGTCTTTTCTAGATGCCTATTCGGGCTACCACCAGATTCCTTTGAATCCGGCTGATCAAATAAAGACTTCGTTCATTACCCCGTACGGGGCTTATTGCTACACGACTATGCCGTTCGGCTTGAAAAATGCAGGCGCCACCTACCAAAGGTGCATGCAAAAATGCTTGCGGATCAAATCGGCGAAACGTTCACGCATATGTGGATGATGTCGTTGTAAAGACCAAGGAGACGACTACCCTCCTTGATGACCCGAGAGAAACCTTCACCAATCCGAGAAGATTTCGGATGAAGCTCAACCCGGCCAAGTGCACATTCGGCGTGCCGTCTGGCCAGCTCCTTGGCTACCTCGTCTCTCAGCGAGGGATCGAAGCCAACCCGGAGAAGATCAGTGCCCTGGAGAAGATGGAACTACCGCAGTGCCTCAAGGACGTCCAGAAGTTCGCTGAATGCCTGGCTTCCTTGAGCCGCTTCGTCAGCCGGCTGGGGGAGAAGGCACTGCCCCTGTATCAATTGATGAGGAAGGCGGACAAGTTCGTCTGGTCACCGCAGGTGGATGAAGCCTTCCGTGATTTGAAGCGCGTGCTCTCAACCGCACCAATCCTTGCGACGCCGGCTTCAATGGAGCCGATGATGTTGTACATTGCAGCCACCAACCGAGTGGTTAGCGTTGTCCTGGTGGTGGAGCGCAAAGAAGCCGGCAGGGAGCAGCTGGTTCAGCGCCCAGTCTATTACCTTAGCGAAGTGCTCTCCCAGTCGAAGCAAAACTACCCCCACTACCAGAAGGTCACCTACGGCGTCTACATGGCGGCCAAGAAGCTCAAGCACTACTTCCAAGAGCACCCCATCAAGGTGGTTGCCACAGCGCCCTTGGCGGAAATTATCAGCAGCAAGGATGCCAACGGCCGGGTCGCCAAGTGGGCCCTGGAGCTAGCCACCCACACCATCCTCTACGAGCCACGCACAGCCATCAAGTCGCAGATCCTCGCGGACTTCTTCGTCGACTGGGCTGAGATGCAGTACCTGCCACCTGTGCCGGATTCCATACACTGGAAGATGCACTTTGACGGCTCGAAGATGCGCAACGGCTTGGGAGCCGGCATCGTCATCACCTCTCCCAAGGGAGACCGGCTGGACTACATCCTGCAGATCCACTTTGCCGCATCCAACAATGTGGTGGAGTATGAAGCGCTCATTCATGGACTGAAGCTGGCCAAGGAGATTGGCGTGCGTCGCATACTCTGCTTCGGCGACTCCGACTTGGTCATACAACAAGCATCTGGCGACTGGGACGCGAAGGACGCCAACATGGCCTCATACCGCTTCCATGTCCAGCAGCTATCCGGCTTCTTCGACGGCTGCGAATTCCACCATGTGCCACGAGCAAACAACGAGGCGGCTGACGCCTTGTCCAAGATTGGCTCAACCCGGCAAGCCATTCCGCCGGGCATCGCCTTGGCGGTTCTCAAGAAGCCGTCCATCATACCGTCACCGGACTCGGATTCAATATTCATGCCGGCTGACCCGGGGGCTGCTCAGCCGAACCCGGGGGCTTCATCGCCCAAGTCGGGGGCTTCAAAGCCAAACCCGCCGGCTACCATGCCGAACCCGGGGACTTCTCAGTCCAACCCGGGGGCTTCATCGCCAAACTCGGGGGCTAGCAAGCCGAACCCGCCGGCTAGCAAGCCGAACCCGGCGACCATGCAGTTGAATCCGGAAGCTCCCGCGCAGGAGGCCCTGTTGGTCAGCGTATTCGAGATAAGATGCGTACCTTCATGGGCACAAGAATTCCTCTCCTACCTCACCGACGGTGTGCTGCCTGATAATAGAGTCCAGGCCAGGCAGATTGAGAGAAGGGCCAAGGCCTACACAATCATCAACCACCAGCTATACAAACGCAGCGTAAGTGGGGTGTTCCAGCGGTGCGTCGAGCCGGCTGAAGGGATTGAACTCCTACGGGAAATCCATCAAGGAGAGTGCGGACATCACGCCTCGTCTAGAGCCATAGTGGCCAAGGCCTTCCGGCACGGTTTTTACTGGCCGACTGCGCTCAGAGACGCAGAAGAGTTGGTGAAGAAGTGCAACGGCTGTCAGCGCTTCGCAAAGAAGAGACACCAGCCGGCTTCCGCCCTGAAAACCATCCCCATCACGTGGCCATTTGCCGTATGGGGCTTGGATATGGTAGGCCCATTCAGAACGGCGCGAGGCGGCATGACACATCTCTTGGTGATGATTGATAAATTCACCAAGTGGATCGAAGCCAAGCCAATCAAGAAGCTGGATGGCTCCACAGCCGTCACATTCCTCAAGGAAATCATTGTGAGATTCGGCTACCCCCACAGCATCATCACCGACAACGGCAGCAACTTCTCCCAAGGCATCTTCTCTCGCTATTGCGGGGAAATGGGGATCCGGATGGCCCTAGCTTCTGTGGCGCACCCAGAGTCCAACGGACAAGTGGAAAAGGCTAACGGCTTAGTCCTAGCCGGCATCCGGCCCCGGCCGGTGGAGCCGCTTGAGCGAGCAGCCGGCTGCTGGATTGAAGAACTGCCCAATGTGCTTGTGGAGCCCGCGCACAACGACAAACCGCTCGGTCGGCTTCACACCATTTTTCCTCGTATACGGGGCCAAAGCCGTCTTGCCGACCGATATCGAGCACGACGCGCCAAGGATCAAGCTCTACACGAAGCCGAAGCCAAAGAAGCTCGCGAAGATGGAGTTGACCTGGTCGAAGAGGCCCGGCTGCTGGCTGCGTCCAGATCTACTATCTACCAGCAGAGCCTCCGACGCTATCACAGCCGGAAGGTCCAGCCCTTAGCATTCCGAGAAGGAGACCTAGTGCTCCGGCTGATCTAGCGGACAGCCGGACAGCATAAACTGTCATCCCCATGGGAGGGTCCCTTCATCATGAGCAAGGCAGTAGGCAATGATTCCTACTATCTCATAGATGCCCAAGAGGCTAAGAAAAACATGCCGGACAAGGCTGACGAGGAGACTAAACGTCCCTGGAATGTCAACTTGCTCCGCCCATTTTACACATGAGAGCAGGAATGTATGTATCCCTTGTATCCCTTTTGTAAGCTATGAAAAAGCACGCGCCAAGAGCGCCGTTTCCGACAAGTTTTTCGCGTACTCTACTTTGTTTCGCCAATTGGGTTGAACCCTCTCACGCGGTCGGCTCAGTAACGTGATCCGGTTTCCGACAGCCGGCTTCCGATCCGGCTACGGACCGCAACCCGGCTGTCCGGTCGGCGGGAGTAAGGCCTAGGGAGCCGGCACGCGAAAAACGACTAAGGAAAAGAGTAAAAGCGAGTTGACTTGCAACTTTTCATATAAGTGCCGGATTGCCGAATTCAGCTCGTTCGACTGAAATACTGTCGGCCTCACCCAGCGGCCCGCTCTTGATCCGGTGACGGATCGCAAGTCGGACGTACGACCGGCAAGAGCACAACCAAAGAGTGGGGCGGATGGGAAAAAGCGAACAAGTCGAAAGAAAGCAACTCGGCACACAAATGATTAACAAACACATTAAAATGTGACATAACGAAAGGACGATAATATTCATACATATGCACCCGGCATCCCGGGGATTTAATAAATTGTCTTGGCAAAAGCAACAACAGAAGCAGGTAAACTAAGCAGCGGCTGGAGGAGGACCAGCCGGAGGAGCGTCAGCGGAGCCGGCTGCCGGGTCGTCTTCGGGCGCACCTTCCGCCTCCTCATCTTCCATCTCGTACTCCTCATCAGATTGAGGGTTCGGGTCCATGACGAAGAGGCCCTTGTCGACGAAGTCGGCGATGGCGCTGGCTCGGGCAAGCCGGGCGGTCTTGTGTTCGGTCGGGAGCTTGTCCTCCACGCCGGCTCGCCGATACTCGAGCTGCCCCAGGTCCACCTCGTTGTACCAGGAGAGGACAAAGGACAGCGCCATGTCGGCACCAGCGCGCGTGGCAGACTCCTTCCAGTCGAGGAAGCGATCCGGCGCCCGCTCCATCAAGGAGGTGAGGTTGGAGATATCTTGCGGCACCGCCTCCGCGGGCCACAGCATCGGGACCAGCTCCTCAGCCGCCTTCCGGAGCTCCCAGCCAAGCTTGGTGATGGGCTCGACGCGGGCAGCCATGGACGCCATATAGTCCTCCATGGTGAAGTACTCCGAGCTACCCTCGCCAGTCGCCCGCCTCCTGGTCTCGCGTGCAACGCCAACGGCTGCTAGCGCCGCATCCTGCGTTTCCGGGAAGGCCGCTGCAAGAAGAAGCAAGTCAGAAATCATCGAAGCCGAAATAAGCTAAAAAATGCAAATTTTCGAAGTCCTAAGACAAAAGGAAAAGCCTGGCGGCAGCCGGCAAGAACCGACTGCCCCCAGCCCAAAGATGGAGATAGCGAAGAAATCAGAGTTTCGGCCGCCGGCCGCCAACGAAGGTCGGCAGCCGACAGCCGAAAGCCGGCAAAGGGAAGGGAACAATGAAGTGCACTCACCCGACAAGCCACGGTCGAGCGCGCCAATCTCGTCCACCCAGCGTTTGGCGGTGGCCGACAGCTCCTTGGTCTTGGTGGTGACCTCCTCCTGAAGTGCAAGCCGCTGCTTCTCCACCTCGGTCAGCCGCCGGCTCAGATCCTCCACCTTCTCCTTCTCCGCCGTCCTAAGGGAGGCAAGCTCAGTGAGGTGGTTCTGCTCAAGCCGGCGCAGCCGCGTCAGCTCCTGCTCAGCCACCTTGAGCTTGGCGGCTGCAGATCGACCCGCCTCCTCGCTCTCGGCGCACTGGGCGCGAGCAGCCCGGAGATCCGCCTCCAGCCTCGGAACCTTGGCGGCTTCAACTGCAAGGCAGCCGGAAAGAAACGTCAGCCAACCAAGACTAAAAAGAAAGAAGACATCGAGTCGGAAGAAGCAAGATCTTACCCTTGACGGCCTCCATCTCGCGAGCCAAGTCGGCCCGGTCCAGCTTAGCCTTGTGGTAGTGGGTCACGGCGCGGTTGTACAGATTGGTGCGCCGATCCGCCACAGCCTAAGGAAAAAAGAAAATTAGTCAACTAGGCAAAACCCGGACCGGCTCCAAGCAGCCGGCCCACGCCTCGGAGGGCTACCAGGATGATAACCAAATCGAAAAACAGATGAAGCTTACCTTGCTGGCTTCCTCCACCTTGGCGACGTTGGCCGCGGCCTCGGCAGCCCTGGCCTTGAGGTTGGCCTGCAAGCTGGAGAAGAACATCTCCACCGATGCTTTGCCGGGGTTCCCCTCCCGGCTGGTCACCTCATAGGAGTCGGCGCGGAGCCACGCCTGCTCCATAGTGCCAGCCGAGCCAAGGCTGGAGTCGGAGGCGGACGGCACATGCAGAAGCAGGGCGCCCTTGGCCACGTGCAGGCCCTGCTGTGGCGCCGATGGGGCTCCCGTCCTCACCAGCGCACGCGAGTCGGCTCTCTCCGTGCGCGCCGGCTCATCCCTTGCCGGCTCCTGCCTGGCCTGCTCCTCCGTCGTCGGCTCCGGCAGTGGCGGCGCTCCGGGCGAAGCAGACGGCCCAGTCGGCGCAGCCGTCTCCGGCGCCTGAGGTGCCCCCTCCGGGCTCTCATCCAGCACCACCACGCTCGGCCTGGCTCCGGCTCCGGTCGCGGGCGGTGCAGCCCTGCCGGCTCCGGCTCCGGTCGAAGGCGGCATGCCCCGGCCGGCCCTAGCGGCTGGGTCCAGAAGACGAGTCCGGCGCGGGAACATGTCGTCCAGCGTCGGCTGGCGCGTCGGCTCGGCCCGCGTGCCGCGATCAGGCGCTGAGGCCAGCGGCACGGCGAAGGAAGGCGCCCTTGCGGGAGGCGGAGTACCCGCAGGCGGCGGCGGCGTAGGTGCGCGCGATGGAGGCTGTGGCGTCGGCTCCCTCCTTTGGCGCGGAGGCGGCGACACGACGCGCGGAGTCTGCCGGGAGCCGCCGCCCTGGGCAAACTTGATGGGGGCCCTAGCCGGACAAACAAGGAGAAGATAAGCATAGAGAGTAAGGAAAGAAAAGGAATCAAACAAAAGAGAAAGAGAACTCACCCGGCCTGCTCCGGAACCTTCTTCGGCTGCTGCCGGCGGAGTTTCTTCGCCTTCGCCCCCAAGGCGGCAGTAGAGCGGGGGTCGCTGGCCCGCTTCTTCCCCTTGGGCGCCGAAGTCGCCGTGGTACTTGGCGGCCTCACGCGCAGGGGCACGGCGGGGATTGGCCCCGTGGCGGACGTCGCCGGCTCCTCGTCCTCCTGCTGCTCCGGTGAAGGGGGCGGATTGTGCTCCCCCTGGCCGCCTAGGTCAGGCGCTGCAGCAGGTCGTCGTCACCGGCCTGGTCGCCGGCTTGGTCAGCCGGATCGGCGTGATCCGGCGTCCACCTCCTCGTCGCCAGGTCGCCGTCCTCGACGTTCTGGCGGTCAAAGAGCTAGAAAAACAGAAAACATGAGCAAACAACAAGCCGGAAGTCGGCAGAAGGAAAAGGAAGACGGCCTCGCAGCCGTAAGCCGGAAGCCGGCGAAAACACAAAGCTTACCAGCTCGGGTTGGTGGTCCCTGTCGTGGGGCGCCAGCCCGTAGTTCCACTCCTCCGGCATGTTCGCCTTGGTGACGTTGTTCACCCGGTGGGCCACCTGGGCCTTGGAGAGCAGCGCCTTGGACGTCCGGTTCGGGTCGAACCGGCCGGACATATGCCCGATCTTGTGGGTGCGCATTTGGAGCGGCAGCACCCGGCGCTCGGCGATGGTGCAGAGGAGGTCCTCGGCGGTCAGCCCGTTCCCAACGGCTGCCCCCAGGAAGTCCCAGAGCTGATTCACCTCAGCGTCCGGATCCGTCGTGCGGGCGTTGTAACTCCAGTTGATCCGGCCGACTGGAGGAGCCGGGTTGAACTCCGAAAGGTTGATCCGGTCGACGAGCTGGCCCTCGTTGCGCACGTAGAAGAACGACATCTGCCAATTCTTCACCGAGTCAACGGTTGGAATTTTGGGGAAGGGCGTACCCGGCCGGGTGTAGATCGAGGCGGCGCCGCAGGCCCGCAGGCGGCCCTCAGTGGTTTGCGCCTTGAGGTAGAACAGCCGGCTCCAGAAATCGATATCCGGCCACAAGCCGGCGTAGGCCTCCATGAAAGCCACATAGCAGCTGAGGAGGATGCAGGCGTTGGCCGGCAGCTGAGGAGGATGCAGGCCGAAGTTGTCGAGGAACTGGCGGAAGAAGGTGGATGCCGGCAGGCCCAGCCCGCGATCGAAATGCGCGCCGAAGACGACGCGCTCGCCGGCCCTCGGTTCGGGCTCCGTCTCCTCGCTGGGTGCCCTCGTGACCACCGACGACGGGATCCGGCAGAGGCGCACCAGCCGCTCGATGTCGTCGTCCTTCATGTAGGATCCCCTCCATGATCCGCTGGCGGAGGCCATCGTCGAGGAAGAAGAAGAGGAGGACCACGAAAGGCGGAAAGGCGAAGAGGAACCATGCGACGGCGGCGGCGACGGCGGCGGCGGAGGACGCTCCGTTGAAACGCGGGGCCCCGTGGCGCCGGCTCGTCGGAGTAGCGGCGGCGGATTAGCGGAGATGCGCTCACCGGAGTTCGCCAGTGGAAAACATTCGCCGGAGCAGCAAGGGACTCGAGCGCGAAGAAGAAAGCGAGGGGAGCGGGAGCGCGAGGGAGACGAAGTGAGGCAGTGGCCGCCTCGGTACCCTCCCCCGCGGCATTTATAGCCGCCCGCGGCAGACGGTTACCCTCCAAGTGGCGATCGTGGCCACGTCGCCCGGATCTTCTGCGCATTAACTCCCCCCACGACCGCTGCCGTTACCGGAAACTACCACACCACGTCGCCCACAACCGCACCGGATCCGGAGGAGACATTGATGTAACCAGACGAACCGGCGGCAGAGCCCAGGCGTCAGACCGGTCAAGTCGGGTGCAGGACCCGAGGCGGCGGAGACTCCGGCGCGCCGCAAGCCGGAGCCGGACAATAAGTTCAACTCGGACCAAAAGTCATCCAACAAGGCGGAGACACCACCAAAACTTGCGAGAAAGCAAAAGCTGCATAAGTGTAAATAGTGGCCGGCTAGAAGCAGCCGGCCGAAACGAGCCGGATGAGGGCGCAGCCGGCTGAATGGAAATTCTCAGTCGGCCCCTCCAAGTGCCGTCAAGTATATTCAAGAAGCCGGGAAAACCTGCCTAGGTCCTTCTAAACGCAGGACCTTGCCGGCTTCGGGGGCTAATGTCGGGGGAAGACCCCGGGTAGGGCAATGGACGCGGAGCAGCCGGCTGGCCACTGGCCGGCTCGCGGCAAAGGCCGGGCGAGGAGCAGCCGGGCGGCGCCGTGGCCGGCTGGTCCGGAAGCCGGCTGGCTCTAGGTCCTAGTCGGCCTGGCTACGGCCGCCAATGCTGTAGTTGGGCCGGCTTCTACAAGCCATATCCGACTGGGGGTTTGTACCTCAGACCGACTCGAGGCTGGTGAGTCTTGCACTAGAAGGAACCGGGTTGGTGATCCGGGTTCCCAAAGTCCACGCTGACTTCATCCTCCGTAAAGCGCGGGGCACTATAGAGCAATAGTGCCACGCGCCGGACAGGCCATCATGGTCTACGTCGATCCGTACTGGCTACAGTGGCTGATGGCGACAGGGACTCCTCCTCTCCATACCGGCTGACCAAGGCAGCCGGATGGGACGAGGCCATGAGGCCTCAACGGCTCCCGACGTCATTGCCTCGGGAAGGAGCGGAAGCCGGAGCCGGCCAAGCCGGCCGGTAGACTATAGGGTCTTATATGTAAAGTGCCAGCGCCTATATAAGCTGGGCTACCCCCCTCGTGCGGGGGACGATCGATCATTCCCACTTCATTCCACCCTTAGCGCTGCCCTGTGAGAGAGACTCTAGTCTTCCTTAGCCTCCCAGGAGCAGCCGGACACAGCTCTAGGAGCACCATTGTATTGTGTGATCATCATATACACTCTAGCGAGGAGTAGAGGTTTTACCTCCATCGGAGGGCCTCGAACACTGGGTACGTCGCCGTGTCGCTCGTCCCCATACACTGCATCCGGATACCGCCGTGAGATCTCTCGGGAACCACCTTCGATTAGCCACCCTATGGCATATGCCGTGACGATACCACGACGGTAAAGTAGGAGGTCTGTGTGGATCTTATGTAAACGGTTCGTGTGTACTTCTATAGACATACCTTGGACTCGCATATGTTTCGTTGTACCACTGCGAGAGATGTAATATGAGTGGAACGGTGTTTCACTTGTGTTATGTCAACGACTTGTGTACTACACCATGCGGTGGTACGCTGGGTCACCACAGCTGGTATCAGAGCAAATGCTTTGACCCTAGGATTAAAACCCTTTAAAGGAGACCTATAGGTTTGGTAGTGTCTATAGGAAGTTGTCTTAGCCAAACCAACTATTCTTTTGACTTGAGATGGGTATTCACTTGAGAATAATCCTGACACACTTGAGTCAATTTTTATTATCTATCTTTCTTAAGTAAAGTTAGTTAGTTATCTGGCTTCATTCCAAATAATTAGAACACCATTGGAGCTTAAGATAATTGGTGGTAGTAGACCACAGTTGGTATACAATAAATGGTAGTCCAAAGAGAGGATACAACCATAAGGAAGATATCCTATTGGAAGAAGTATACCAATGCAAGTTATAGTTAAGTAAGAGTCATTAAAAATGTCAAATGACTGATGTTAAGTAAGGAAGATAAGTTATATAAGGTAGTATATGTCTATGATGAGTCAATCATAGGAGGTAAGGAAGAGTGATAGGAGTTACATGAGTCTACTTTCAATAATAAACTAGGTACTCATATATGATTCACTTGAGAATCATGGTATGATGGAGTAGAACATCATAAGTACGATAACAAAAGGATGATAAGGAGTAGGATTTAGGGAATAGTTCGAAAGCTTAGGCCTTAAAATCCTGGAAACTGTGTCAAGAATGTTAGAACCATAGTCCTTAATTTAAAGAAGGCTTATTTAGAGCATATCACATAGAGAAATCCTAGAGTTATAGGTGGTATATTCTAAACAATCATGTGTTTAGAGTAGACATGTTAGAACTAATTGTATTATAGGAAGTAGTCCTCAATAGCACATATATATGGTATACTATTTTGTTAGTACTTCCAAAGAAAACTAGGTTAACTTCAACTATCCCAAGCCTTTTTGTTTCAAGTTTGTCTCATTGCAAATGTGCAATTAAGATAAATGTTGAGACAAATAGTAGAAATTCACGTATTGTGCTAAGTATCACAACCTAAACCTATCTTATGTGGTGTTATATACTACACATCTGATCCTGATGTTTAGGGATGTCTTACCCAACTTTTATATTCAGGCATATAAGGATGTGTATTATAAGCACAAAGCTGGATCTTCTTGGATTTTCTTGAATCTTCATTGATTGACTAGATCCATACATGAAGTTTGACTTTGATATGCAAATGCATGTTGCGATATCAAGCTCTTACTTGATGTTATAGGTCTAGAGGGTAAAGGTATTCGGGTGAGGAAGTGACAAATTCTAGAGATTTTGAAGAAAAGATGAAGGTTCACTAGATGAAGGAAGTCAAATTGTGGGAAGCAACCACAATACTCTAAAGGAAAGACCAATCAAAACTCACTTTTATCCTTAATCAAGGAGTATTTCAACATGGAAGTACCATAAAAGTGAGAAAAATAGTAAATATGGAGCAGTAGAAGTAGAGCTGTAATCATTCTGGAAGAAGGGAATGCAAGTGAAGTCACTTACAATACTATTTTCATAGTATCAACAAGTGGTTATCTTGCAAAACAAACCGTGGAAGAAGGAAAATAGACAAGTGTAGTCGTAGCTGGTATAATAAGACCGCAGCTGATATAGGATAATCATGAAGAGAAAGTATGTGAAGTGAGGTATATCTTAACTAAAACTATGTAAGTAGCCACAGCTGGTAAGTAGATATTGACTAGAACCATAACATAGCCACAGCTGGTATCCAATAAGCCACATCTGGTACTAGGTAGTCTGCAGCTGGTATCAGATAGCCCACGACTTGAACATTTCTTTACCCTAAAAGAAAGGGGGATTCCGCAGCTAGTATTTCACAGCTGGTATCTCGTAGTTGGTAAATATTTAGTCGGAGGATTCATAATGGATACCCACAATTGTGTGGATACACCGGAAAGAATTCTTCGTGAGACTCTTGAAAAGTACAAACTATAAGCCAGACCAAAACTAATCTTCTAACCTTGGAGTTTAATGATTAGAAGAAAGGAAGTTTGAAGATCATTAGTAAACTCCAGGGGGGAGAGGAAGACTGAAGGAGAAGTATTAAGATATAATATTTGGAGTATGATGGACCAAGAAGAAGGTCTGAACTGAGAGGAAGTCCGATCCTATTTTCATAAGATTGGTGGAAGTATCCATATAATAGTACTCTCAGGAGGTTGTCAGACCAGAAGCCGAGGTTCATATCTCGAGGAAGTAAGGGTTAGACCTTAACTTGAGTGGGTAATTGTAATTACTCGAAACCAAGAGAACTCAAGTAAGTTTAAGATGATGAAATTGGATGAAGAAAATGTCGGAGGACAATCCAAGCTTAAGAAGATACTATACGAAGAAGTTTGACCATACTAAAACATAAGCCTAGTAGAAAGATTCCTTTCATGGAACCTAAAGAAACCAAAGGGGAGATAATTAGTATAAACTAGAGCCATGATTGGATGGACTAAATGAGTCTAATCCATTCGTAGGTCTAAACAACCAGGACCATGCCTATTGTAAATACCTTACTAAGTACTATTACTTTTGTTATGGTAGTAAGGGACAACAATACCTTACCTACAATAAATCTTTTAGAATTAAGGTTTGGACATCGCAGCTGGTACACCATAGTGCCATATTACATCGCAGCTGGATTACCGTAGCTGGTAGAACCAAGTTTGAGTACCCAGATAGGAAGCTGTCACCACAACTATTAGTAAAGTTAATAACACAAGAAGATGCCCCAAACCAAGGATCTTTGAAGAGTAAGACTAGAAGCTTAGAATGTTGGAAGAAATCATAGAATTAAAGAAAGTATCAGTGCCAGACATCAGAAGACTTCCGGAAGGATCTGGACAAGGGATATATTCAATTATATCTAGTGAGATCACTATGGAGTTTGAAGGATGGTGATCTGTTCAAGACATTTGAACATTCCGAAACATGAGAGCGTTCGAACTTCGGGACGAAGTTCAGTTTAAGGGGGAGAGGCTGTAATATCCCAGGTTTAGAGGCAATAAAATGAGAGAACACCAAAGTGTGCATTTCATTCATGCATAGAAAATCCGGGGAATTTTTGCGCTTTCAAATAAAACTTACCACGATGGACCGAAGTTTCACTTGACTTGCTGGAATTGAAGTAGATCATCAAGTCAAGCGCTATAAACTTCATCTGTGATCTTTGCTAAAACCTTATTTTGGGTAGAGATGATTTGATCTATGGGCTAGATCAAATAGAAGTAGATTTACAACAAACAACACCTTAAGTAAGGATCAACTACAAGATCTTATAAAAGATCTCAACATGCCATTCCTTACAACAACACATGAATAATTATTCAATCCCAAAATCAAAGAACACAATTAATTAAGAAACTATTCTTTACTTATCTTATCCATGTCTTCTACTAAATAAATGTTCCTACCATGAGTCACATGGTATATCTTTTCAATCACAATGCTTGAACCCAAGTCAAGGACATTCATATTCATTCCTCATTAACCCTTGACCATTCCAACTTTGTTTCCCAACTCCTACCATTAAACCTAGAGAAAGGAGAAAACTATTCATATGCTTATATTATGCATTCAATAGAACCTAACTAAATATTTAAACCTTGTCCAAGGGAGGTAATTGTTGATACTAATTAATGATACAAGAAATAAAGTCAAGTATTAAACCCTACTTGACCTAGCTAACACTTGATGGTAAGCAAGAACCTATTCTTCTAGTAATTATAGAGAGGCAAGTGTTGTGATCATTACAACTTGGTAATGATCATAAATCCTAGAGGAACCCTACCTATTCAGAAGAGCTCAACCTAAAGAGGTATACTCAAGTATATGGACTTATACTGAATCTTGGAGAGAGAACCATAATTTACTAATGAATTATTATGAGGCCAATACTTTGATCATTACAAATTGGGTGATGATTGATGTCTACGCCCCCTCCTTTTCCTGTAGACAGTGTTGGGCCTCCAAGAGCAGAGGTTTGTAGAACAGCAGCAAGTTTTCCCTTAAGTGGATCACCCAAGGTTTATCGAACTCAGGGAGGAAGAGGTCAAAGATATCCCTCTCATGCAACCCCGCAACCACAAAGCAAGAAGTCTCTTGTGTCCCCAACACACCTAATAGGTGTACTAGTTCGGCGAAGAGATAGTGAAATACAGGTGGTATGAATATATATGAGCAGTAGCAACGGTGCCGAGAAAATATCTTGTCAGGCATGTAGTTGATGGTGGTAGTATTGCAGCGAGTAGTAATGCAGTAAAACGAGAAACAAGCAGCGATAGCGATATTTAGGAACAAGGCCTAGGGATTAGACTTTCACTAGTGGACACTCTCAACATTGATCACATAACAGAATAGATAAATGCATACTCTACACTCTTGTTGGATGATGAACACATTGCGTAGGATTACACGAACCCTCAATGCCGGAGTTAACAAGCTCCACAATTCAATGTTCATATTTAAATAACCTTAGAGTGCATGAAAGATCAATTCGACTAAACCAAGTACTAACATAGCATGCACACTCGTCACCTTCATGCTATGTAGGAGGAATAATACACATCAATACTATCATAGCAATAGTTAACTTCATAATCTACAAGAGATCATAATCATAGCATAAACCAAGTACTAACACGGATGCACACACTCGTCACCATTACACCGTGCAGGAGGAATAAAACTACTTTAATAACATTGCTAGAGTAGCACATAGATAAATTGTGATACAAAATACATTGCAATCATAAAGAGATATAAATAAGCACTTCACTATGCCATTCATAACGGTGAATAAGTATTCTCGTGAAATATAGCCTAAGAGACCCACACGGTGCACACACTGTCACCTTTACACACGTGGGACAAGGAGTCTCCGGAGATCACATAAGTAAAATTCACTTGACTAGCATAACGACATCTAGATTACAAGCATCATCATATGAATCTCAATCATGTAAGGCAGCTCATGAGATTATTGTATTGAAGTACATAGGAGAGAGATGAACCACATAGCTACCGGTACAGCCCCGAGCCTCGATGGAGAACTACTCCCTCCTCATGGGAGCAGCAGCGGTGATGAAGATGGCGGTGGAGATGGCAGCGGTGTCGATGGAGAAGCCTTCCGGGGCACTTCCCCGTTCCGGCGGCGTGCCGGAACAGAGACTCCTGTCCCCCAGATCTTGGCTTCGCGATGGCGGCGCCTCTGGAAGGTTTCTGTGGGTTTCGTCGAACGTATCAGGGTTTTCGCGACGGAGGCTTTAAATAGGCGAAGAGGCGGCACAGGAGGGCTTCTGGGGGGCCCACACTATAGGGGGGCGCGGCCCCCCCTTGGCCGCGCCAGCCTAGGGTCTGGTGGCCCTGTGCCCCCTCTCTGGCGGTTCTCGTGTGTTCTGGATGCTTCCGGGCAAAATAGGAACCTGGGCGTTGATTTCGTCCGATTCCGAGAATATTTCGTTACTAGGATTTCGAAACCAAAAACAGCAGAAAACGAGAACCGGCACTTCGGCATCTTGTTAATAGGTTAGTTCCGGAAAATGCACGAATATGACATAAAGTGTGCATAAAACATGTAGATAACATCAATAATGTGGCATGGAACATAAGAAATTATCGATACGTCGGAGACGTATCAGCATCCCCAAGCTTAGTTGCTGCTCGTCCCGAGCAGGTAAAACGATAACAAAGATAATTTCTGGAGTGACATGCCATCATAACCTTGATCATACTATTTGTAAAGCAAATGTAGTGAATGCAGCGATCAAAACAATGTATATGACATGAGTAAACAAGTGAATCATATAGCAAAGACTTTTCATGAATAGCACTTCAAGACAAGCATCAATAAGTCTTGCATAAGAGTTAACTCATAAAGCAATAATTCAAAGTAAAGGCATTGAAGCAACACAAAGGAAGATTAAGTTTCAGCGGTTGCTTTCAACTTGTAACATGTATATCTCATGGATATTGTCAACATAGAGTAGTATAATAAGTGCAATATGCAAGTATGTAGGAATCAATGCACAGTTCACACAAGTGTTTGCTTCTTGAGGTGGAGAGAAATAGGTGAACTGACTCAACAATGAAAGTAAAAGAATGGTCCTCCGTAGAGGAAAAGCATCGATTGCTATATTTGTGCTAGAGCTTTGATTTTGAAAACATATAGAGAGCATAAAAATAAAGTTTTGAGAGGTGTATGTTGTTGTCAACGAATGGTAATGGGCACTCTAACCCCCTTGCTAGACAAACCTTCAAAGAGCGGCTCCCATTTTATTTTATTTTTGGGTGGCACTCCTTCCAACCTTTCTTTCACAAACCATGGCTAACCGAATCCTCGGGTGCCTGCCAACAATCTCATACCATGAAGGAGTGCCTTTTTATTTTAGTTTTATTATGATGACACTCCTCCCAACCTTTGCTTACACAAGCCATGGCTAACCGAATCCTTCGGGTGCCGTCCAACAATCACATACCATGGAGGAGTGTCTATTTTTGTTAATTAATTTGGGACTCGGGAATCCCATTGCCAGCTCTTTTTGCAAAATTATTGGATAAGCGGATGAAGCCACTAGTCCATTGGTGAAAGTTGCCCAACAAGATTGAAAGATAAACACCACATACTTCCTCATGAGCTATAAAACATTGACACAAATCAGAGGTGATAAATTTTGAATTGTTTAAAGGTAGCACTCAAGCAATTTACTTTGGAATGGCAGGAAATACCATGTAGTAGGTAGGTATGGTGGACACAAATGGCATAATGTTGTTTGGCTCAAGGATTTTGGATCCATGAGAAGTATTCCCTCTCGATACAAGGTTTAGGCTAGCAAAGTTATTTGAAACAAACACAAGGATGAACCGGTGCAGCAAAACTCACATAAAAGACATATTGAAAACATTATAAGACTCTACACCGTCTTCCTTGTTGTTCAAACTCAATACTAGAAATTATCTAGACCTTAGAGAGACCAAATATGCAAACCAAATTTTAGCATGCTCTATGTATTTCTTCATTAATGGGTGCAAAGCATATGATGCAAGAGCTTAAACATGAGCACAACAATTGCCAAGTATCACATTATCCAAGACATTTTACCAATTACTACATGTAGCATTTTCCGTTTCCAACCATATAACAATGAATGAAATAGTTCAACTTTCGCAATGAACATTAAAGATAAAGCTAAGAACATATTTGTTCATACGAAACAGCGGCGCGTGTCTCTCTCCCACACAAGCATGATGGATCAGATCTTATTCAAACACAAAACAAAAATAAAAGCACACAGACGCTCCAAGTAAAGTACATAAGATGTGACCGAATAAAAATATAGTTTCAGGGGAGGAACCTGATAATTTGTCGATGAAGAAGGGGATGCCTTGGGCATCCCCAAGCTTAGACGCTTGAGTCTTCTTGAAATATGCAGGGGTGAACCACCGGGGCATCCCCAAGCTTAGAGCTTTCACTCTCCTTGATCATAATATATCATCCTCCTCTCTTGACCCTTGAAAACTTCCTCCACACCAAACTCGAAACAAACTCATTAGAGGGTTAGTGCATAATCAAAAACTCACATGTTCAGAGGTGACACAATCATTCTTAACACTTCTGGACATTGCCCAAAGCTACTGGAAGGTAATGGAACAAAGAAATCCACCCAACACAACGAAAGAAGCAATGCGAAATAAAAGGCAGAATCTGTCAAAACAGAACAGTCCGTAAAGACGAATTTTAAAATGGCACCAGACTTGCTCAAATGAAAATGCCCAAATTGAATGAAAGTTGCGTACATATCTGAGGATCACTCACGTAAATTGGCATAATTTTCTGAGTTACCTACAGAGAATTTTGCACAGATTCATGACAGCAAAGAAATCTGTAACTGCACAGTAATCCAAATCTAGTATGAACTTTTCTATCAACGATTTTACTTGGCACAACAAAACACAAAACTAAGATAAGGAGAGGTTGCTACAGTAGTAAACAACTTCCAAGATACAAAGTAAAAACAAAGTACTGTAGCAAAATAACACATGGGTTATCTCCCAAGAAGTTCTTTCTTTATAGCCATTAAGATGGGCTCAGGCAGTTTTAATGATGCACTCGCAAGAAATAGTATTTGAAGCAAAAGAGAGCATCAAGAGGCAAATTCAAAACACATTTAAGTCTAACATGCTTCCTATGCATAGGAATCTTGTAAATAAACAAGTTCATGAAGAGCAAAGTAACGAGCATAGGAAGATAAAACAAGTGTAGCTTCAAAAATTTCAAGCACATAGAGAGGTGTTTTAGTAACATGAAAATTTCTACAACCATATTTTCCTCTCTCATAATAACTTTCAGTAGCAACATGAGCAAACTCAACAATATAACTATCACATAAAGCATTCTTATCATGAGTCTCATGCATAAAATTATTACTCTCCACATAAGCATAATCAATTTTATTAGTTGTAGTGGGAGCAAATTCAACAAAGTAGCTATCATTATTATTCTCATCATCAAATATAGGAGGCATATTGTAATCATAATCAAATTTATCCTCCATAACAGGTGGTACTAAAAGACCAATATCATTATCATAAATAGGAGGCAAAGTATCATCAAAGTAAATTTTCTCCTCAATGCTTGGGGGAATAAAAAGATCATGAAAACCAGACTTCCCCAAGCTTAGAACTTTCTATATTATTATCAACAATGGTGTTCAAAGCATTCATACTAATATTACTACCAGCATGCAAATAAGATTCCATAGGTTTTTTAATTTTCGCATCAAACAATCCATGTTTTAAATCAGGAAATAGAATAAGAAGATCATTCTTGTCCATTATGCCAAACTAGTGTAAACAAGAAACAAAAAGTTGCAATTGCAGGATCTAAAGGAAATAGCTTCGAGTACTTACAAGCACCGGAAAATAGCTTAGTAGCCGAGATCCGGAGTGTGAGTACCTTTTACCTTTCCTCCCCGGCAACGGCGCCAGAAAATAGCTTGATGTCTACGCCCCCCCTTTTCCTCGTAGACGGTGTTGGGCCTCCAAGAGCAGAGGTTTGTAGAACAAGCAGCAAGTTTTCCCTTAAGTGGATCACCCAAGGTTTATCGAACTCGGGGAGGAAGAGGTCAAAGATATCCCTCTCATGCAACCCCGCAACCACAAAGCAAGAAGTCTCTTGTGTCCCCAACACACCTAATAGGTGTACTAGTTCGGCGAAGAGATAGTGAAATACGAGTGGTATGAATATATATGAGCAAGTAGCAACGGTGCCGTAAAATAGCTTGCTCGGCGTGTAGTTGATGGTGGTAGTATTGCAGAAGTAGTAACGCAAGTAAAACAAGTAAACAAGCAGCGATAGCGATATTTAGGAACAAGGCCTAGGGATTAGACTTTCACTAGTGGACACTCTCAACATTGATCACATAACGGAATAGATAAATGCATACTCTACACTCTTGTTGGATGATGAACACATTGCGTAGGATTACACGAACCCTCAATGCCGGAGTTAACAAGCTCCACAATTCAATGTTCATATTTAAATAACCTTAGAGTGCATGAAAGATCAATTCGACTAAACCAAGTACTAACATAGCATGCACATTGTCACCTTCATGCTATGTAGGAGGAATAATACACATCAATACTATCATAGCAATAGTTAACTTCATAATCTACAAGAGATCATAATCATAGCATAAACCAAGTACTAACACGGATGCACACACTCGTCACCATTACACCGTGCGGGAGGAATAAAACTACTTTAATAACATTGCTAGAGTAGCACATAGATAAATTGTGATACAAAATACATTGCAATCATAAAGAGATATAAATAAGCACTTCACTATGCCATTCATAACAGTGAATAAGTATTCTCGTGAAATATAGCCTAAGAGACCCACACGGTGCACACACCGTCACCTTTACACACGTGGGACAAGGAGTCTCCGGAGATCACATAAGTAAAATTCACTTGACTAGCATAACGACATCTAGATTACAAGCATCATCATATGAATCTCAATCATGTAAGGCAGCTCATGAGATTATTGTATTGAAGTACATAGGAGAGAGATGAACCACATAGCTACCGGTACAGCCCCGAGCCTCGATGGAGAACTACTCCCTCCTCATGGGAGCAGCAGCGGTGATGAAGATGGTGGTGGAGATGGCAGCGGTGTCGATGGAGAAGCCTTCCGGGGCACTTCCCCGTTCCGGCGGCGTGCCGGAACAGAGACTCCTGTCCCCCGCATCTTGGCTTCGCGATGGCGGCGGCTCCGGAAGGTTTCGTGGGTTTCGTCGAACGTATCGTGGTTTTCGCGACGGAGGCTTTAAATAGGCGAAGAGGCGGCGCAGGAGGGCTTCCGGGGGCCCACACTATAGGGGGCGCGGCCCCCCTTGGCCGCGCCGGCCTAGGGTCCGGTGGCCCCGTGCCCCCTCTCCGGCGGTTCTCGTGTGTTCCGGATGCTTCCGGGCAAAATAGGAACCCGGGCGTTGATTTCGTCCGATTCCGAGAATATTTCGTTACTAGGATTTCTGAAACCAAAAATAGCAGTAAAACAGAACCGGCACTTCGGCATCTTGTTAATAGGTTAGTTCCAGAAAATGCACGAATATGACATAAAGTGTGCATAAAACATGTAGATAACATCAATAATGTGGCATGGAACATAAGAAATTATCGATACGTCGGAGACGTATCAATGATCATAAACCCTAAGAAATCTAGGTGAGTGTGTTGAGAGAAGTATTAAAGAAGAGAGACTAGTGAGGAATAAGTGGATCATGTCTAATGCATAATCTTACTTTATAAATTGAGTTGATAAGTTAAACCTATACATATGATCCATAGATCTCATTCTTCTCATGAAATAATAAGTAACTCATTAGTAATTAACCAAACCAATACTCATGCCTTGTATAGAGTAGTAATGATATTGTATTTAAATCTTGCCTATCCAAACACTTGAGACAAACTTAGCATTGCCTTGATACAATAATTCTACCTAAGTGAGGAGGATAACCCTAGCCAATTAAACATAACCAAGCTTATGCTTATATCCTAATCTTAGTTGTGTATCACTTGGGTGATCACCACTAAAACCCTAAACCACATTTGCAATTCCAATCCAAGTACTAATTTAGATTACGAGATAGAACCCCGCCATGCCTCATGCCTATTACATAGTGAAGTGTTTCCAAAACCATAAACCTTGTCATATGGAATCAATTCCACATGAAATATTGTCCTAACTTGTGTATCATGTATCACAAGTATAAATTAAGCCATATATACCTACAGACTAGATTCCATTTGGTGAGTAGAGTGAAACCAATAACTAATTCCACTTTGATTTCCAATCACCTTGTGTACTTGCCCAAATGGAATATTGTGTCATAATTAAACCATCACCTTAACAAGTGAATTAACCATAATGAGCTTAGGATCTATCTTAAATAATTCAAGTCAGTAGTTTGCTAAGCAAGATTATTTAACACAGAGTGAAGACAACCATATTCTTAAACCTTTGGAAATAAATTCTTCACATAAAATCATGAACCAATCCATTCCCATTGCCATTTATCTTAAACTCTAGCGATAATTATAATATGTGCACAATACATATTATGATGTACAAGTCAAACTTAACAAAGTGTTCACCAAGCACATGTTCTAAGTTTCAAACCATTTAAATAGATCTGGTTCCTAAATTAAAAAGGAAATTGAAATAACTAACTAAACCATTTCTATTTTTACTTAAGTCTCACAAGATAACAAATAAATCCTAAACTAAATATTTGTTTAAACAACAAGATTATATAGTGAGCATTGTTATCAAGTTATGTTGATATTCAAATGTTTTAGAATCTGCAAAACAAATAGAAATCAATTTGAATTCAAATATCAAATTCAAACCAGAATATAAAAATAGAAAATAGAAAAGAAAACAGAAAAATAGTGAGAGAGAGGAGCATACCTGGCAGGCCATCGCAGCCCAGTAGCAACCCATGTCGCCAGCCCAGCCCATGAACCAAGCAGCCAGTCCAGCCCTGGGTACCGCTTCGGCGCTGGCGTAAAAACAAAAAAAGAACGTCGTCTTCCTCCTCTTCTCCGCGGTCGACAGCGAGCCGGCGCGGCTCCGCCACGTCCTCGGCGGGGATAAGAACGCCGCCGGACGCCACTCACCACTCCAGAGCCGAGGAGAACTTCACCTGCATCCGCTGCCAGTCGGAGCATCAAGATTCCCACACAGAAACCCTAATGGTGAGCACCGCAGTATCCTGGCCGCTCGTCGCCGCCGCTCGTCGTCGTTTCCGACCACCTCCAGTCCTATAAAGACCACCAGGAGGATCGCCGTACTCCTCTTGTTCATCTCCGCCACTCCAACCCCTCCCATTCACTCTCTATCTCCCGATCTCTACCGCAGCACCTCGCCGGAGTCGTTCACGGAGTCGTCAATGGAGGCCACCCCAAGGTCTAGGAGGTAGCTGAGCAGCACCGCCATGTCTCTGTGAGCTTCCTGGCAGAAGGAATCGAAGGGGGAAGGCTCCAGACGCGGACAATCGTCCATCCCCTTTCGCGGTGGTTCACCGGAATCCGTGACCTTGTCATCGTCTCTGACCACCAACGCCTCCGTCGACCACACCATCATCCTCAGGGTAAGCGTACGCACCTCAGGGGCTTTCTATTTTGCATTAGCATCTACGGTAGCCTTCGATTGATCCTTCGCCGGAGTAGCACCGCCGCAGAGCTCGCCGTCGGCGTAGCTCCGATGAACCCCTGAGACAATAACCACCACCAGTAGATTTCCCTTGTTGTTCTGATTCGATTGAGCCTAGTAGCCCATCCTATCGTGCCGTAAATCGGCGGCGTCGTCTTCTACTGGCCGCCGGCGTCAAGCCGCCGGCGAGAACGACGTGTCTCGCCTCGTCAGCAACGTTGACTGGTCGTTGCCCGCGTGGCAACTAAACCAGTCAATGGCCCCACTAGTCAGTGTCTGAGAGCTAGATCTGAATCGGTACAAATAGCATTTTCTGTTTAATTTAAAAACCAGGAAATATCTGAAACTTTGCAGAAATAGATAAAATTCATTTCAACTCGGAAAAATATAAATAATATATCAAAATGCTCAAAAAAATAAACTCTATTCAAATAAAATATAAAACAAAAATGTGTGTCAAAATAAAATTTCACTTATTTTTAACCTTATTAATTATGCCATTTCAATTATTTAAAATACAATTTGAGTTCAATAAATAATGCAGTTCCAAAAATTAAATTTTAACTATTCAAGTAACTAAGTAAAATGTTAAGATTAATTTTATTTATCATACTTGCATTAACTCAATTATTAGTGGTAATTCATAAACCCTAATTTGCAAATTACCATTTACCATTTTCTTTAAATAGCAATAAAGCAAGAAAATATTAAAAGCCAATATCATTTTGGTAGCTCAACAATTATTTACTTAAACATTCTTTAGTTAACAAGTTAATTATTTTAAACCCTAACAACAATTATTAAACCCTGATTCTTAATGAAACCTAAATAGAAGTTGCTCTAATTATTAATTCTTGTGGAGATTAATAAAATGTCAAACCATTTCTAATTTTGATTTAAAGTAATTAGTAACCACAACTTTATTATTAATCAGCATTCTAGGAGTTGTACCATAATTTAGAAACTCTAGTTTTAATTTAAGTAAGACATTGATCTCATTATTTCATGTGTTCATCCCTAGTAGTTGCAAACCTAAAACCCTAAGGATTTCACCCATGTGATCATTACACTTTATTAGTAACTCTAAAACCCTAGTTGCTTATCATATGTGATCATGTGAATTTCAACTTTACATGTAAAACCTTGATAGGTAACCAATGAATGCATATTCATAATCCATTAGCATAAACCAAGTCACATGAGATTATCATTTCATGTTCCTATTCTTAACTAAAACCTATATGATTCACTAGTATCACCTAGGTATAAACCCTAACCTGTTAAATTGGATTAGTACCATTGATCACCACTCCTATATACCATACCATTAAGATCAACCTCAATCATTAAACCCTAGTAGAACCATAATGATAAACCCTAGTATCAACTTTGTGTAGCAAATCACATCACATGTTCCTATCCAACTAAACCTTACTTAGGAAATGATAAACCACTTAGCTTAGGAACTATTAGAGATTATTTGGTAAAGCAAATATGAAGTCATAGTAAACCCTAACTCATAGCAACACCTTGATAACCATCCTTTGATATGATGCTTAGGAGAAACCATAGTAATAAACCTACTAATACTTGCTACATGTAGATCACTTCTACTTAAGCACCAACCAGCCCTATTAGTAAACCCTAATAGCACTTAGCTCCTATTTATAATAGTTCTTGTTCTTATTTAACCTGTTCTTCAAAAGTTATTCTTTTGAAGTACAAATTTCAATCAAACCATAGAAGCCATAGTTCTTATTTGAAATACTCATTATTTCTTAATTAACATGTTCTTCAAAAGTTATTCTTTTGAAGTATAATATAAGTAATCATCAACCATGTCCCGTAGAACTTAAAATTGACAACTGTTCTTTACATATTATTCCACCACTATTCTTTATGTGTATAATTGTTATAATGTCTTATATCACTTGGTTATGATGCTAATATAACCAAACCCTAATAAGAACCTTGTTTGAGAACCATTCTAAAAGTGCAACAAATCCTAAAGAAATCTTTACAACTCATCCATCCTAAATCATCGAGGTTAGATTACGCTCGGGACGATTGCATCTCATACTATGCATTATATCATCTTTGCCAGTTCTTTAAACATTGTCCTTACCGGACGATGATGGTATTTCAGCATTTGGAGTTATCACGTATCGAAGCTTTTGCCTGCATAATCTTGCAGTCAAGAAAGGCAAGATCATCGCTTGCTCATGTCATTTGATTATTTTTATCAAACTATATGCAAAGTACTATACTTATCACTCATGCATTGAAAAGCAAATATTATTTTACAATTATGAATATGACTATGTGGTGGGCAATGGAACCATGGTATGTGTTGATATGGTGGAGGTTCCATTGCAATGGGTTATATCACCCTAGGATTAATTACCAATGCCGTCCAGATGATTCTAGCGCCGTACATATCGCGTTATCCATAAGATCTATAATGGCTCGGGGAAGTCAGCTGTATCTTTTCTCTTCTGCACGCCAACGGATCGGAGAGCCGGTGGGGTGTTGGAGGCACTACCGCAATAGGTTGGGAAATCCTTTTAAATCCCCATCCATTAGTGATGATAAGCTCTTCGATCTATGATGGATTGTCCGGAGTACACCATGAGTAAAGCCGTATTATTGGGGGAAGTCTACTGGAGGTGTACGGTTGGACAAAAGGGTGGGTTTGCAGTGGTCGCGGAGAAGGCAGTGATTGGCTTGGATCTTATACCGGGCCTCACACCAAAGGAAGTGTGGACGGGGACATACTCTCGGCCGGCAACATGGTTAAGATCTCTTGTGGGGTAAAGTAACGCACCTCTGCAGAGGGTATCAAGAATTGTGACTGTCACTCCCTGTTCCGGGAAGGGAACTGCGAACGCGGTAGGAAAGGAACTCCACGAAGTTCTAGTCAACCTGTGAAGACTGACGGGCATAGTTTTCAGAATAAAATAAACCTTTTGAAGAAATGTTTATGAAAACTTGCATTGGCCTATGACTTTCTGGTCTATGGCTGTAGCTAGTGCATGATACACCTATTTCCTAATATGAACTTGCCGAGTACGCTCGTACTCATTCTATCTCGTTTGAACCCCCTTCTTAGAGCAATGCACCGAAGGAGAAACTACCGTGGAACTCGAAGACAAAGGAGTCAACTGCAACAAGATGAAGAATCCAATCAAAGAAGTCAATGGAGTCAATTTCCGCATCAACTATAATGGAAACCTAGACTAGTAATAGAAGGGAACCTTTCCCTAATCCTAGCACCTAAGTAGCTAGATTTCTATAGCAAGACAATTAGCTCTTAAGCTTGAGTTAGCAACAAGTTAGACTACGAGTCGTTCTTCTGGAGCTTTATTTGAAGTTTTACCTCACTGTAAAGTAGGAGGTCTGTGTGGATCTTATGTAAACAGTTCGTGTGTACTTCTATAGACATACCTTGGACTCGCATATGTTTCTGTTGTACCACTCTGAGAGATGTAATATGAGTGGAACGGTGTTTCACTTGTGTTATATCAACGACTTGTGTACTACACCATGCAGTGGTATGCTGGGTCACCACACAGGTGGCGCGCCAATCATGTTGGGCGCGCCACCCAACCTCTTTCGGCCGTCGATCGCCCAATTGACATGATTCTTTCGCCACCGGACGTATTTTGACCTAAAAATCACTATATATATGGTCCCGAAGAGTTCTCGAGAGGAGAGCGTCGCAGAAGATAGAAACACGAAAATAGAGGCCTACAGCAGCGCAGATTGGAGGGGAAAACTCCTCCAGGATCACCGCCGGAGGGATCTCCACCTTCTCCAACGTCTTCATCATCGTCACCATGATCAAGGGGGGTAGTCCACCTCTGGACTACGGGTTTGTGGCAGTAGCTTGATCTATTTCTCTCATGTTCTTTATAGTTCTTAGTGCCATATGATCCGCCCTACATGATTATAGCCATATTTGTAATACCTATGCGGTGGATCCTTATTCTATGATATTGTGATGTGAGATCTGATCATATTATGTGCAAGATGTATTGATAGACGCATATTATGTATCCCGTTCTTAAGTATTTATTCTGATCCAACATTTATGCAAGAGCGTGTGTTTGGCGACGTGTGTATTAGATGGAGTAGCATGGTCTTAGTGATTGAATAGTGAGAAAAAATTCATGATCTATTATGGTTTTGTCTTTTCTTTTGCTACCTCACTAGGGATAAAGTTAATGCATGTGCTATGTGCGTCTAGTGACAAAAGTGATGATCTTATTTGTTAAAGGTAGCATATTTGATATTCAAACGGCATGTCAAAGTACTTATGGCTATGCTCTGTTAATTCTTAATACAAGATTGCATTGAGTTTTCCTTTTTTTGTGGAGTATAAGAG
Organism: Lolium rigidum; assembly: GCF_022539505.1. NCBI lineage: Eukaryota > Viridiplantae > Streptophyta > Magnoliopsida > Poales > Poaceae > Lolium > Lolium rigidum. Next base: position 146,241,127 of record NC_061510.1, read on the forward strand.
AGATGTGTTGCATCATCTCTATGTTAGGATGTGATGCCCATATGACTGCGTATGTTGCACATGTTAATATTTTGCATCCTCATATCTCATTGATGAATTGCTATTAGTCCACTACAACTTAAAAGAGAGAATAATCAAGTAAACCCATGAATCCCGGCCCACTTTTTATCATAAGAAACATCATTCTCTTGCTTTTGTCTTGTTTTCTATGTACTGCACTATTCTAATCCGAAAATATAAAAATATTTACTTTTCTTATTTGCATCCAAAACAATCAATCTCTTTACTATTTTTACTTATTTACTTTATTTTATCTAGTTTTACTCATTTTATTATTACTTGTGTTTTATTTACTTACACGAAACCTTGTGCTTGACAACCACATAGTGAAGTTGGGGACACAAGGCTTTATTCTATTTTGAAGGATTGCTAGAAGAAGAGAGAAGAGAACACTCTTTGCTCAGTTCCCCGAGAGTTCGATATAAAACCTCGAGTCACCCTTGTGGGGAAATACTTTGCTGACACAACACTCTGGATTTGGAGTCCCAAAGATCATCAAGACATTTTCTGGCCCCGTTGTCGAGGAGCTGAAAAGAGTTACATCATACTGGTTGATGTGTAGGAGGTATTTTCTAGAAGAATCGTTTTACAACCGCGTCTCACCTAAGCTTGGGCAGGTAACACCACCACTGTGAGTTTTTTTATTTCTTTTAGATTTTGCATAGTATTATATTTGTCTTGTTTTTAGTCTTTGTTTGTTAGTTTTTTTTCATAAAATTGAAAAACACATAAAAATAGTATTAACAATCTTCTGAAAATCATGGGTGGAACAAATACAAAATTGTGTGATTACACAAACACTCATAATTATCATTTTATTGCTAAACCTATCACTACACCTGAGATAACTTCTGAAAGCTTTGAAGTAAGTTCTAGGTTATTAAATCTTATAACTAGAGAACAATTTTGCGGTAGTGCTAGTGAAGATGCCTCTATGCATTTACATGATTTCTGTGAAATTTGTGATATGCAAAAGTTTAAAAATGTGGAAAATAACATTGTCAAGCTCAAATTATTCCCATTTTCGCTTAGAGGAAAGGCTAAAGAATGGTTATTATCATTACCTACTGCTAGTATTAATTCTTGGGATGATCTTAAAGAGGTTTTCATTAAAAAGTATTACCCACATGTTAAGATTTCACAGAATCGAAATAGCATCCTATCATTTAGACAAAATGATAATGAATATATAGCAACAACTCGGGAAAGAATTAAAAACAAGCTTAAAACATGCCCATCACATGGAGTTAATGAATGGACTATCTTGCACTCTTTTTATAATGGGTTAAACATAATGTCAAGAAGCATGATAGATTCCGCTGCGGGGGTGCTTTTATGGGTAAAATCGTGCCTGAAGTTAAAGCTATATTAGAAAGCATGTTACATAATCATGGTCAATGGCACACTAAAAGAGCACCTAATCCCACCAAGAAAGTGCATTCAATTGAAGAAGAAAGTCTTATATCTAATAAAATTGATGCCATACTTGCCTACATAGGTAAGCAAAATAGTAACAATGTCCCTCTTCAAGAATTAGTTGGAAACAACAATAAAAGGGTGGAAAAAATAAAATAATTTTATAAGAAACTTTGGCAACAATGGGTATGGGAACAATTAAAATAATTCTTATGGCCGGCCACCTTATGTGCCCAACAAATATGCTAGTGGTAGTAACTCTAATGAATTAGAAAACACCATTAGATCTTTTATTTCTAAACAAAAGGAGTGGAATAAAGAATTCATAGAAAAATTTGAAGGCAAGATGCTTTGATTGATAAGGTTGAACTCTAAACACAAGAAGTTGTGTCTTTCAAAAATCTTTTACAACAAAAGAGCCATGAAGAAACAATTAAATATGTGCAGGAAGTTATAGATAAATATTTGGAAGCTTTAAGTGCTATGGATGAAAAAGAAACTCTTATGCTTGTTGATGATAAACAAATTGAAGAAGTGAAAATGCTTAGTGAAGCAAGCAAACCACTTTTGGATCTTGGTAAATGTAGCTTGCATGAATTGATTGCTATACTTGAGAAATTTGCTAAAGATCCCACTATCAATGCCAATCAAGCTGGTTTTGGTTCCTATATTGCTAACTATATCATTAAAGAAAATATTCAAAGATACAATAATGATGCTATGATACCACCTAACCTTGGGGATGTGTTGATCCCCAAGATCTTAATTTCTATTGGTAAAGAAACACAACATGCCATTTTAGATTTAGGATCTAGTGTTTCTGTCATATCAAAAGAGTTATATGAATTACTTAATCTAAAAAATATGGAAAAATGCTTTATTAATTTATTATTTGATGATGATTCAACCAACAAGGCTTTAGTAAGAGTAAATGATGTAATGGTTAAATTGGATATGGCATATGTACCTGTTGATTTCATTGTTATGGACATGGGTAGAAATACCTCTAGTCCTATAATCCTTGGAAGAGCTTTTCTAAGAGCAACATGAGCTATCATTGATTCTAAAGAAGGGAATGTAAAGTTACAATTCCCACACAAGAAGTGTATGGATAACTTTCCGAGGAAGAAGGAGGTAGCATTCAAGCTACCACATAATTCCATGACACTTGAAACAAGTAAGTAAGCCTAGCTATATGGCTATAAAGAAAGCGCTTTACGGGCGGCAACCCGATATGATTTTTTATTTGATTTTTATTTTACATGCTTGTTATAGCATGTTAATTTTATTTTATTTTACTCTCTGGTTTTCAAAATAATTATCAAGTTTTTACCCATTTGGATGTTTAAAGTTGCAAACATAATATGGAGTTGCTTTTTATGTGCTGCACATTTTAGTGCACGATTTTTCCGATTTTTTTGGTAACTCATAAAATCTTGATAAATTCAAAGTAGCTTAAACTTTTCATCCTATATATTCACGTAAATTGGATAAAATTCCTGATGTGTATAAGTCATAATAAAAAATCTGTTTTGCTGCAACAAAAATTCTGGACAGATTCTGCCTTTCTATGTTAGGTCCATTCTTTTGAGTATCAAAATGATTTTTGCTTGAAACTTTTGATATGCTAGAATGAGTATAAAATTATGTGATATCTGATTCATGAAGATATAATTTTATTTAAGATTAAAATAGCAGCAAGCATGATTTCTTTGTACCTCTAATGTCATCCCATAGAAAAGAATGGGAAAAAAATCTGCGTTGAAGTTTTTTCACAGTGAATGGAGGAATATCACACTAAGATCATTCAAGTATGATGAATATCATAAGCTCGGGGAAGCCCATGAGACCCCACTGGACTCATTCAAAAACTCCTGGTTTGAGCACCTTCAAACTCTGTTTTTGAGCAACATAGAATTTTCGCAAAAACTTAAACGTTCTTGTTTTATTTGTGTCTAATTTTATTTTTAAAATGAAAGGACCATTATATTGAGTGTTCAGAATGAATATGCATGATCTACTAGACTAAATTCTCTATCTATGAATGGTTAAGTAAATTAAGTTGCATGATTATAAAAAAGGAGGAATTCCTAAAGCAGAAATTTGTTTTGTGTATGTTATTTCTAGTTTCACATGTTCTATTGAGTGATGATTTCTATGTGCCTCATTTAGTGATACTTATTGCTAGTAAACATAAATGTTTATTTGTAAGTATCATTGTTTGATGATGAATGAATAGTCTATGGATACTATTGCATTATTTTAGGCTTCTTGCTAGCAAAAAAAATGAATTCTTACATAAGCATAGACTTGTTTCCAAGCTCAACTCAAATCCAATGTTTATCATACCTACCTATATAGCACTTTCTATTTCATGTATAATGTGTATGTTATGCCTCCAACCTTTTCAAAATATCTTTTTTGTGTAATTTAAAGCTCATAAAAAAGTAACGTTTAGAAGGAAATTACCAATATGCATATTGTGGGTTTGACCGATTATGATTAATGAGCTAGACCATAAACGCGTTTACTGCGGACCATGGGCGGACCCAGCGGGTGGGCCGTGTCGGCCGTGGCCCACCCAGAAATTTGAGAAAACTTACCGGCCCAATTTGGCACACGGCCCATTTGTCGAGCGCGTGCGCTAAAAGGAAATTAAAACAACCCAATTTGTCAGGTGGCCCATGATACGTCTCCAACGTATCTATAATTTCTTATGTTCCATGCTAGTTTTATGACAATATCTACATGTTTTATTCATACTTTATATCGTTTTGATGCATTTTCTGGCACTAACCTATTAACGAGATGCCGAAGACCCAGTTGCTGTTTTCTGCTGTTTTTGGTTTCAGAAATCCTAGAAAGGAAATATTCTCGGAATCGGACGAAATCAACGCCCAATATCTTATTTTTCCCGGAAACTTCCAGAGCACCGAAGAGGGGCCAGAGGGGAGCCAGGGGGGCCCACCCCACAAGGCGGCGCGGCCAAGGGGGGCGCGCCCCCCTATGGTCTGGCTGCCCCAGGGCCCCTTCGACTCCGCCTCTTCGCCCATATAAGCCTTCGTGACCTAAAACTTCGAGGAATAAGCCACGATACGGAAAACCTTCCAGAGCCGCCGCCATCGCGAAGCCAAGATTCGGGGGACAGAAGTCTCTGTTTCGGCACGCCGCCGGGACGGGGAATTGCCCCCGGAGTCATCTCCATCGACACCACCGCCATCTCCATCGCCATCGCTGTCTCCTATGATGAGGAGGGAGTAGTTCTCCCCCGGGGCTGAGGGCTCTACCGGTAGCTATGTGGTTAATCTCTCTCTCATGTACCCCAATACAATGATCTCATGAATTGCCTTGCAGATTGAGATCCATATGATGAGCTTTGTATCACTATTAATCTATGTGCTACTCTAGTGATGTTATTAAAGTAGTCTATTCCTCCTTCATGATGTAATGTGGACAGTGTGTGCATCATGTAGTACTTGGCGTAGGTTATGATCGTGATCTCTTGTAGATTGTGAAGTTAACTATTACTATGCACTCTAGAGTTACTTTATATGAACTCCGGAATTACTCTCTATGGTGTGACAGAGGATGTTGTTTGCATCTTGTGTGATTCCTTTATGACATTGTGGAGCTTGTTTACTACGGCTTGAGGGTGCTCTCGTAGCCCTGCACAATGAATGGTGTTTGTTATCCAACAATAGAGTCTTTGAAAGTAGTACAAAGGAAGAGAACTTATTTATTATGTGATCAATGTTGAGAGTGTCCACTAGTGAAAGTAGGTTCCCTAGGCCCTATTTCCAATACTGTAAACACCGCTTACTTACTGTTCTACTGCATGTTTACTTGCTGCCATATTTATTTCAGATTGTTATTACCACTCATATTCATCTATACCACCTGCGTTTTAATATCTCTTCGCCGAACTAGTGCACCTATACATCCGACAAGTGTATTAGGTGTGTTGGGGACACAAGAGACTTCTTGTATCGTAATTGCAGGTTTGCTTGAGAGGGATATCTCCGACCTCTACCTCCCCGAGTTCGATAAACCTTGGGTGATTCACTTAAGGGAAACTTGCTGCCGTTCTACAAACCTCTGCTCTTGGAGGCCCAACACCGTCTACGGGAATAGAAGCGTGCGTAGACATCAAGCTATTTTCTGGCGCCGTTGCCGGGGAGGTAAGGTAAAAGGTATTCACATCCTCCGACTACTAAGCTATTTCCTAGCATTGTTGCCGGTGTGTGAGTGCTCGAAACTATCTCCTTTAGATTCTGCAATTATAACTTTTTGTTTCTTGTTTTCACTAGTTAGGCTTAATGGAAAACAACAACAAAATGAGAGATCTTTATGAACTTTATCTTGAATTAGGACATGATGTGTTTGAAGAGAGAATTAAAAAACCCATGGAACTTTATATGCATGCTAATGGGAATGTTATTAGTATGAATGCTTTGAACACCATTGTTGCTAATGCTATGGAAAATTCTAAGCTTGGGGAAGCTGGTTGATGCGCGTGAGACACACGTCCGTTGGGAACCCCAAGAGGAATGTGTGATGTGCACAGCAGTAAGTTTTCCCTCAGAAAGAAACCAAGGTTTATCGAACTAGTAGGAGCCAAGAAGCACGTTGAAGGTTGTTGGTGGCGGGGTGTAGTGTGGCGCAACACCAGGGATTCCGGCGCCAACGTGGAACCTGCACAACACAATCACAGTACTTTGCCCCAACGTAACAGCTGAGGTTGTCAATCTCACCGGCTTGCTCGTAAACAAAGGATTAGATGTATAGTGTGGATGATGATGTTTGTTTGCGAAGAACAAGTAAAGAACAATTGCGATAGATTGTATCTCAGATGTAAAGAATAGGACCGGGGTCCACAGTTCACTAGTGGTGTCTCTTCCATAAGATAAACAGATGTTGGGTGAACAAATTACAGTTGGGCAATTGACAAGTAAAGAAGGCATAACAATGCACATACATATATCATGATGAGTACTATGAGATTTAATCAGGGCATTACGACAAAGTACATAGACCGCTATCCAGCATGCATCTATGCCTAAAAAGTCCACTTTCAGGTTATCATCCGAACCCCTTCCGGTATTAAGTTGTAAACAACAGACAATTGCATTAAGTATGGTGCATAATGTAATCAACACAAATATCCTTAGACAAAGCATCGATGTTTTATCCCTAGTGGCAACAGCACATCCACAACCTTAGAACTTTCTGTCACATCGTCCCAGCATTTAATGGAGGCATGAACCACTATCGAGCATAAATACTCCCTCTTGGAGTCACAAGTATCAACTTGGCCGGAGCCTCTACTAGCAACGGAGAGCATGCAAGAACATAAACAACATATATGATAGATTGATAATCAACTTGACATAGTATTCAATATTCATCGGATCCCAACAAACACAACATGTAGCATTACAAATAGATGATCTTGATCATGATAGGCAGCTCACAAGATCTAACATGATAGCACAATGAGGAGAAGACAACCATCTAGCTACTCGCTATGGACCCATAGTCCAGGGGTGGACTACTCACACATCAATCCGGAGGCGATCATGGCGATGAAGAGACCTCCGGGAGATGATTCCCCTCTCCGGCAGGGTGCCGGAGGCGATCTCCTGAATCCCCCGAGATGGGATTGGCGGCGGCGACGTCTCTGGAAGGTTTTCCGTATCGTGCCTCTCGGTACTGGGGGTTTCGCGACGAAGACTATATGTAGGCGGAAGGGCAGGTCAGGAAGAGTCACGAGGGGCCCACACAGTAGGCCGGCGCAGCCAGGGCTTGGGCCGCGCCGCCCTATTGTGTCGCCACCTCGTGGCCCCACTTCGTTTCCTCTTCGGACTTCTGGAAGCTTCGTGGAAAAATAGGTCCCTGGGCGTTGATTTCGTCCAATTCCGAGAATATTTCCTTACTAGGATTTCTGAAACCAAAAACAGCAGAAAACAGCAACTGGCTCTTCGGCATCTCGTCAATAGGTTAGTGCCGGAAAATGCATAATAATGACATATAATGTGTATAAAACATGTGAGTATCATCATAAAAGTAGCATGGAACATAAGAAATTATAGATACGTTTGGGACGTATCAAACATCCCCAAGCTTAGTTCCTACTCGCCCTCGAGTAGGTAAACGATAACAAAGATAATTTCTGAAGTGACATGCTATCATAATCTTGATCAATACTATTGTAAGCATATGAGATGAATACAGCGATTCGAAGCAATGATGAAGATAATGAGTAAACAAATGAATCATATAGCAAAGACTTTTCATGAATAGTACTTTTCAAGACAAGCATCAATAAGACTTGCATAAGAGTTACTCATAAAGCAATAAATTCAAAGTAAAGGCATTGAAGCAACACAAAGGAAGATATAAGTTTCAGCGGTTGCTTTCAACTTCAACATGTATATATCATGGATAATTGTCAACACAAAGTAATATAACAAGTGCAATAGGTAAACATGTAAGAATCAATGCACACAGTTTACACAAGTGTTTGCTTCTAAGATAGAAAGAAGTAGGTAAACTGACTCAACAATAAAGTAGAAGAAAGGCCCTTCGCAGAGGGAAGCATGGATTACTATATTTGTGCTAGAGCTTTTCATTTTGAAAACAAGAAACAATTTTATCAACGGTAGTAATAAATCATATGTGTTATGTAAAAGACATCTTATAAGTTGCAAGCCTCATGCATAGTATACTAATAGTGCTCGCACCTTGTCCTAATTATCTTGGATTAACACGGATTATCATTGCATAGCATATGTTTCAACCAAGTGTCACAAAGGGGTACCTCTATGCCGCTCGTACAAAGGTCTAAGGAGAAAGTTCGCATTGGATTTCTCGCTTTTGATTATTCTCAACTTAGACATCCATACCGGGACAACATAGACAACATATAATGGACTCCTCTTTAATGCATAAGCATTCAACAACAGCTTAATTTTCTCATAAGAGATTGAGGATTAATTGTCCAAACCGAAACTTCCAAAGATGAATCATGGCTTTAGTTAGCGGCCCAATGTTCTTCTCTAACAATATGCATACTCAAACCATTTGATCATGAAAATCGCCCTTACTTCAGACAAGACGAGCATGCATAGCAACTCACATGATATTCAACAAAGGTAAAAGAGTTGATGGCGTCCCCAGAAACATGGTTACCGCTCAACAAGCAACTTATTAAGAAATAAGACACATAAGTACATATTCTTCACCACAATAGTTTTTAAGGCTACTTTTCCCATGAGCTATATATTGTAAAGGCAAAGAATATAAGTTTGAAGGTAGCACTCAAATAATATACTTTGGAATGGCAGAGAAATACCATGTGGTAGGTAGGTATGGTGGACACAAATGGCATAGTATTTGGCTCAAGGATTTGGATGCACGAGAAGAATTCCTCTCAATACAAGGCTAGGCTAGCAAGGTTGTTTGAAGCAAACTCAAGTATAAAAGTGCAGCAAAGCTCACATATGAACATATTGTAGCTATTATAAGACTTTACATTATCTCCTTGTTGTTCAAACACCTTAACCAGAAAATATCTAGACTCTAGAGATCAATCATGCAAACCAAATTTTAACAAGCTCTATGTAGTTATTCATTAATAGGTACAAGGTACATGATGCAAGAGCTTAAACATGATCTATATGAGCACAACAATTGCCAAGTATCACATTATTCAAGACATTATACCATTTACCACATGCGGCTTTTTTCATTTCCAACCATATAGCAATGAATGAAATAGTCCAACTTTCGCAATGAACATTAAAGATAAAGCTAAGAACACATGTGTTCATACGAAACAGCGGAGCGTGTCTCTCTCCCAAACAAAGAATGCTAGGATCCGATCTTATTCAAATAAAACAAAAATAAACAAATAGACGCTCCAAGTAAAGCACATAAGATGTGACTGAATAAAAATATAGTTTCACTAGAGGTGACCTGATAAGTTGTCGATGAAGAAGGGATGCCTTGGGCATCCCCAAGCTTACACGCTTGGGTCTTCTTAAAATATGCTGGGATGAATCACGGGGGCATCCCCAAGCTTAAACTCTTCACTCTTCTTGATCATATTGTATCATCCTCCTCTCTTGACCCTTGAAAACTTCCTCCACACCAAACTTAAAACAAACTCATTAGAGGGTCAGTGCATAATTCATATATTCAGAGGTGACATAATCATTCCTAACACTTCTGGACATTGCACAAAGCTACTGAAAGTTAATGGAACAAAGAAATCCATCAAACATAGCAAAACAGGCAATGCGAAATAAAAGGCAGAATCTGTCAAAACAGAACAGTTCGTAAAGACGAATTTTTTAGAGGCACCAGACTTGCTCAGATGAAAATGCCCAAATGGAATGAAAGTTGCGTACATATCTGAGGATCATGCACGTAAATTGGAAGATTTTTCTGAGTTACCTACAGAGAATCATACCCAAATTCGTGACAGTAAGAAATCTGTTTCTGCGCAGTAATCCAAATCTAGTATTGACTTTACTATCAAAGATTTACTTGGCACAACAATGCAATAAAATAAAGATAAGGAGAGGTTGCTACAGTAGTAACAACTTCCAAGACCCAAATATAAAACAAAGTGCAGAAGTAAAATAATGGGTTGTCTCCCATAAGCGCTTTTCTTTAACGCCTTTCAGCTAGGCGCAGAAAGTGTGAATCAAGTATCATCGAGAGATGAAGCATCGACAGAGGAGTTTGGAGTTTTCTCAACTATACATGTTATCTTATCTATGTAAGTTTCAGAGGCTCCTTTTTTGTTATACTTAGGCTTGCTATTCTCATCAAACAAATTTTCGGGAACAAGCCAACCATAGTTATTTTCTAGAGCTTCATGCATTCCTAGGAGCTTACAAGGTATTGTTGTCTTAATTTCCCCACCATCATTAACATTATTAGTGTACCTTATTCTATCCATGTCCATCTTTTCAAGGGTACTAGCAAAGTTGGTATAAGAGCCAAGCATCTTATATTTAATAAAGACTTTTCTAGCCTCTCTTGCTACACCACCAAATTCTTTAAGAAGGGTTTCTAAAACAAAATCTTTCTTTTCTCCTTCTTCCATATCACCGAGTGTAAGAAACATATGTTGAATTATAGGATTGAGATTAACAAACTTAGTTTCCAACATGTGTACTAAAGAAGCAACAGCAATTTCATAAGTAGGAGCAAGTTCTACCAAGTGTCTATCTTCAAAATCTTCGGCCGTACTAACATGAGTGAAAAAATCTTCTATATTATCTCTTCCAATTATAGACCCTCGGCCTACCGGTATGTCTTTTAGAGTGTACTTAGGAGGAAACATGATGAAATAAACATAAGGTAAATAAAGTAAATGCAAGTAACTAACTTTTTTGTGTTTTTAATATGGAGAACAAGACAGTAAATAAAGTAAAACTAGCAACTGATTTTTTTGTGTTTTTGTTTTAGTGCAGCAAACAAAGTAGTAAATAAAATAAAGCAAGACAAAAACAAAGTAAAGAGATTGGAAGTGGGAGACTCCCCTTGCAGCGTGTCTTGATCTCCCCGGCAACGGCGCCAGAAAACAGTCTTGATGCGCGTGAGACACACGTCCGTTGGGAACCCCAAGAGGAAGGTGTGATGTGCACAGCAGTAAGTTTTCCCTCAGAAAGAAACCAAGGTTTATCGAACCAGTAGGGAGCCAAGAAGCACGTTGAAGGTTGTTGGTGGCGAAGTGGAGTGCGGCGCAACACCGGGGATTCCGGCGCCAACGTGTAACCTCGCACAACACAATCACGCGTACTTTGCCCCAACGTAACGGTGAGGTTATTAATCTCACCGGCTTGCCGTAAACAAAGGATTAGATGTATAGTGTGGATGATGATGTTTGTTTGCGAAGAACAAGAAAGAAAAATTGCAGTAGATTGTATTTCAGATGTAAAGAATAGGACCGGGGTCCACAGTTCACTAGTGGTGTCTCTCCCATAAGATAAACAGATGTTGGGTGAACAAATTACAGCTTGGGCAATTGACAAATAAAGAAGGCATAACAATGCACATACATATATCATGATGAGTACTATGAGATTTAATCAGGGCATTACGACAAAGTACATAGACCGCTATCCAAGCATGCATCTATGCCTAAAAAGTCCACTTTCGGGTTATCATCCGAACCCCTTCCGGTATTAAGTTGTAAACAACGGACAATTGCATTAAGTATGGTGCGTAATGTAATCAACACAAATATCCTTAGACAAAGCATCGATGTTTTATCCCTAGTGGCAACAGCACATCCACAACCTTAGAACTTTTTGTCACTGTCCCAGATTTAATGGATTCATGAACCCACTATCGAGCATAAATACTCCCTCTTGGAGTCACAAGTATCAACTTGGCCAGAGCCTCTACTAGCAACGGAGAGCATGCAAGAACATAAACAACATATATGATAGATTGATAATCAACTTGACATAGTATTCAATATTCATCGGATCCCAACAAACACAACATGTACCATTACGGATAGATGATCTTGATCATGATAGGCAGCTCACAAGATCTAACATGATAGCACAATGAGGAGAAGACAACCATCTAGCTACTCGCTATGGACCCATAGTCCAGGGGTGGACTACTCACACATCGATCCGGAGGCGATCATGGCGATGAAGAGACCTCCGGGAGATGATTCCCCTCTCCGGCGAGGTGCCGGAGGCGATCTCCTGAATCCCCCGAGATGGGATTGGCGGCGGCAGCGTCTCTGGAAGGTTTTTCGTATCGTGCCTCTCGGTACTGGGGGTTTCGCGACGAAGACTATATGTAGGCGGAATGGCAGGTCAGGAAGAGTCACGAGGGGCCCACACAGTAGGCCGGCGCGCCCAGGGCTTGGGCCGCACCGCCCTATTGCGTCGCCACCTCGTGGCCCCACTTCGTTTCCTCTTCGGACTTCTGGAAGCTTCGTGGAAAAATAGGCCCCTGGGCGTTGATTTCGTCCAATTCCGAGAATATTTCCTTACTATGATTTCTGAAACCAAAAACAGCAGAAAACAAAGAATCGGCTCTTCGGCATCTCGTCAATAGGTTAGTGCCGGAAAATGCATAATAATGACATATAATGTGTATAAAATATGTGAGTATCATCATAAAAGTAGCATGAACATAAGAAATTATAGATACGTTTGGGACGTATCACTGGTTTTGATGAGCATGATATTTTTAGTCCCCCAAGTTTTGAGGAGAAAATTTTCTTTGATGATACTTTACCTCCTATTTATGATGATTATAATGATAGTGGTATTTTGGTGCCACCTACTATAGAGGATAAAGGTTATTATGATTATACCATGCCTGCAATTTATGATGATTACAATGATGGTTATGGTAGTTTTACTCACACTATTACTAATAAAATTGATTATGCTTATGTGGAGAGTAATAATTTTATGCATGTAGCTCATGATAAGAATGTTTCATGTGATAGTTATATTGTTGAGTTTGTTCATGATGCTACTGAAAGTTATTATGAGAGAGGGAAACATGGTTATATGCATCTTAATAATATTAAGTTTCCCCTCTTTGTGTTGAGAATCTTGAAGTTACTCTTGTTTTATCTTCCTATGCTTGTCACTTTGTTCTTCTTGAATTTATTTGTGTACAAGATTCATTTTCATAGGAAGTGGGTTAGGCTTAAATGTGTTTTGAATTTGCTTCTTGATGCTCTCTTTTACTTCAACTCTTATTTCTTGCGCGAGTATCATTAAAATTACTGAGCCCATCTTAATGGATATAAAGAAAGCACTTCTTGGGAGATAACCCATGTATGTTTTTGTTACTGTTTTGTTGTGTCTTGGAAGTTGTTACTACTGTAGCAACCTCTCCTTATCTTTATTTTATTGCATTGTTGTGCCAAGTAAAGTCTTTGATAGTAAGGTTGATACTAGATTTGGATTACTGCGCAGAAACAGATTTCTTACTGTCACGAAATTGAGCAGCCCTGTCTGTAGGTAACTCAGAAAAATCTGCCAATTTACGTGCGTGATCCTCAGATATGTACGCAACTTTCATTCAATTTGAGCTTTTTCATCTAAGCAAGTTAAGTTCTCCAGAAAAATTCGTCTTTACTGACTGTTCTGTTTTGACAGATTCTGCCTTTTATTTCGCATTGCCTGTTTTGCTATGTTTGATGGATTTCTTTGTTCCATTAACTTCCAGTAGCTTTGGGCAATGTCCAGAAGTGTTAAGAATGATTATGTCACCTCTGAATATGTGAATTTTTGATTATGCACTAACCCTCTAATGAGTTTGTTTCGAGTTTGGTGTGGAGGAAGTTTTCAAGGGTCAAGAGAGGAGGATGATATACTATGATCAAGAAGAGTGAAAAGTCTAAGCTTGGGGATGCCCCCGTGGTTCATCCCTGCATATTTCAAGAAGACTCAAAAATCTAAGCTTGGGGATGCCCAAGGCATCCCCTTCTTCATCGACAACTTATCAGGTCACCTCTAGTGAAACTATATTTTTATTCAGTCACATCTTATGTACTTTACTTGGAACGTTTGTGTTCTTTTATTTTTGTTTTGTTATTTTCATTCTCTGAATAAATTCATATTTATGTGGGAGAGAGACACGCTCCGCTTTTTCATATGAACACTGGTGTTCTTAGTTCTATCTTTAATGTTTATGGCGGAGTTGAAAACCACTTCGTTAATTGCTATTTGGTTGGAAACATGAAATGCTTCATGTGGTAATTGGTATATTGTCTTGAATAATTTGATACTTGGCAATTGTTGTGCTCATATAGATCATGTTTAAGCTCTTGCATCATGTACTTTGCACCTATTAATGAAGAACTACATAGAGCTTGTTAAAATTTGGTTTGCATGATTGGTCTCTCTAAGTCTAGATATTTTCTCGGTTAAGGTGTTTGAACAACAAGGAAGACAGTGTAGAGTCTTATAATGCTTGCAATATGTTATTATGTAAGTTTTGCTGTACCGGTTTATACTTGAGTTTGCTTCAAACAACCTTGCTAGCCTAAGCCTTGTATTGAGAGGGATTACTTCTCGTGCATCCAAATCATTGAGCCAAAAACTATGCCATTTGTGTCCACCATACCTACCTACTACATGGTATTTCTCTGCCATTCCAAAGTACATTACTTGAGTGCTACCTTTAAAACTTCATTCTTTGTCTTTGCAATATATAGCTCATGGGAAAATAGCCTTAAAAACTATTGTGGTAAAGAATATGTAGCTTATGTATCTTATTTCTTATAAGTTGCTTGTTGAGCGATAACCATGTTTCTGGGGACGCCATCAACTTTTTACACCTTTGTTGAATATCATGTGAGTTGCTATGCATGTTCGTCTTGTCTGAAGTAAGGGCGATTTTCATGATCAAATGGTTTGAGTATGCATATTGTTAGAGAAGAACATCGGGCCGCTAACTAAAACCATGAATCATGGTGGAAGTTTCAGTTTGGACATCAATCCTCAATCTCTTATGAGAATATTATCTGTTGTTGAATGCTTAAGCATTAAAAGAGGAGTCCATTATCTGTTGTCTATGTTGTCCCGGTATGGATGTCTAAGTTGAGAATAATCAAAAGCGAGAAATCCAATGCAAACTTTCTCCTTAGACCTCTGTACAGGCGGCATAGAGGTACCCCTTTGTGACACTTGGTTGAAACATATGTTATGCAATTATAATCCGTGTTAATCCAAGCTAATTAGGACAAGGTGCGAGCACTATTGGTAATCTATGCATGAGGCTTGCAACTTATAAGATGTATTATGCATAACACATATGATTTATTACTACCGTTGACAAAATTGTTTCTATGTTTTCAAAATGAAAAGATCTAGCACAAAAATAGTAATCCATACTTCCCTCTGCGAAGGACCATTCTTTTACTTTATGTTGAGTCAGTTTACCTACTTCTTTCTATCTTAGAAGCAAACACTTGTGTAAATTGTGTGCATTGATTCTTACATGATTACCTATTGCACTTGTTATATTACTTTATGTTGACAATTATCCATGAGATAAACATGTTGAAGTTGAAAGCAACTGCTGAAACTTATATCTTCCTATGTGTTGCTTCAAAGCTTTCTACTAAGAATCTATTGCTTTATGAGTTAACTCTTATGCAACACTTATTGATGCTTGTCTTGAAAGTACTATTCATGAAAAGTCTTTGCTAAATGATTCAGTTGTTTAAGCATTATCTTTACCATTGCTTTGAATCACTTCATTCATCTCATATGCTTTACAATAGTATTGATCAAGATTATGATAGCATGTCACTTCAGAAATTATCCTTGTTATCGTTTACCTACTCGAGGGCGAGTAGGAACTAAGCTTGGGGATGCTTGATACGTCTCCAACGTATCTATAATTTCTTATGTTCCATGCTAGTTTTATGACAATATCTACATGTTTTATTCATACTTTATATCGTTTTGATGCATTTTCCGGCACTAACCTATTAACGAGATGCCGAAGAGCCAGTTGCTGTTTTCTGCTGTTTTTGGTTTCAGAAATCCTAGAAAGGAAATATTCTCGGAATCGGACGAAATCAACGCCCAATATCTTATTTTTCCCGGAAGCTTCCAGAGCACCGAAGAGGGGCCAGAGGGGAGCCAGGGGGGCCCCACCCCACAAGGCGGCGCGGCCAAGGGGGGGCGCGCCCCCCTATGGTCTGGCTGCCCCAGGGCCCCTCCGACTCCGCCTCTTCGCCCATATAAGCCTTCGTGACCTAAAACTTCGAGGAATAAGCCACGATACGGAAAACCTTTCAGAGCCGCCGCCATCGCGAAGCCAAGATTCGGGGGACAGAAGTCTCTGTTCCGGCACGCCGCCGGGACGGGGAATTGCCCCGGAGTCATCTCCATCGACACCACCGCCATCTCCATCGCCATCGCTGTCTCCTATGATGAGGAGGGAGTAGTTCTCCCCCGGGGCTGAGGGCTCTACCGGTAGCTATGTGGTTAATCTCTCTCTCATGTACCCCAACACAATGATCTCATGAATTGCCTTGCACGATTGAGATCCATATGATGAGCTTTGTATCACTATTAATCTATGTGCTACTCTAGTGATGTTATTAAAGTAGTCTATTCCTCCTTCATGATGTAATGTGAACAGTGTGTGCATCATGTAGTACTTGGCGTAGGTTATGATCGTGATCTCTTGTAGATTGTGAAGTTAACTATTACTATGCACTCTAGAGTTACTTTATATGAACTCCGGAATTACTCTCTATGGTGTGACAGTGACAGTGTTTGCATCTTGTGTGATTCCTTTATGATGTTGTGGAGCTTGTTTACTCCGGCTTGAGGGTGCTCTCGTAGCCCTACACAATGAATGGTGTTTGTTATCCAACAATAGAGTCTTTGAAAGTAGTACAAAAGAAGAGAACTTATTTATTATGTGATCAATGTTGAGAGTGTCCACTAGTGAAAGTAGGATCCCTAGGCCTTGTTTCCAATACTGTAAACACCGCTTACTTACTGTTCTACTGCATGTTTACTTGCTGCCATATTTATTTCAGATTGTTATTACCACTCATATTCATCTATACCACCGCGTTTTAATATCTCTTCGCCGAACTAGTGTACCTATACATCTGAAAAGTGTATTAGGTGTGTTGGGGACACAATAGACTTCTTGTATCGTAATTGCAGGGTTGCTTGAGAGGGATATCTCTGACCTCTACCTCCCTGAGTTCGATAAACCTTGGGTGATTCACTTAAGGGAAACTTGTTGCTGTTCTACAAACCTCTGCTCTTGGAGGCCCAACACTGTCTACAGGAATAGAAGCGTGCGTAGACATCAGCCCATTTGTTGAGCGCTTGCGCTAAATGGAGATTAAAACACGCAGCGCTAGCATTGGAGAGTAGTATACTTGCCGGTGAGTTATAGATCTGATGATGTTTAGTACCGTGCATCTGTCTTATTTATTGATCTGTACGCACGAGATCTGAAAGAAAACAGACGCACGTCTTCCGTTCAAGCTTGTTTGGGTAGCTAGCGTTTTTGCTCCTTTGTTTCAATCAAGATTTTTTATTCTAGTTTTTCTTTTCTTTATGTTGTTACATTTTCAAAACTATGTTATATTTTTTATGATTTAATTTTTTTGTTTTATTTAAAAAAAATCGCTCTTTCAGTGTGTCGTTCCCTGTATATTCGGGATATGTTTCCCGGACACAACATTTTTGTTTCATATGTAGTTGAGATATATTCCTCGGATGGTATCTCGGTAATAACGCTTTATTTTTAATTTACATACTTCTCAAATTAATATTTCTCCTATCGGTGGTGACGGTGAAAGTTGAAAGTGTATTTTCGAGGTGGTCGCCGACAGCGCCTTCGATCGCCACTAGACTTAGTTTTTTTTGTCCAGTACTATTTGCAAACTTTGCATAAATTTGAACAAAATCCGATGTTTTTTGTGAAAATTCTAACCCTGAGTGTTTTTTGGGATCTACGTTTCTGGGTCGCAGGTGTGTACCCTCTCTCCAAATCGGGGAGCAGGTGTCGACGGCTGTAATAGGACATTGTCGACGCCTATTAGGGGTGCGCCATTGGAGATGCTCTTATATATTTCACAAATAAATCAAAATTGGGCCGACACACAAAAAAATTGAGGTTTTCCCCCTCCTCCCCCTCCAGTTTTATCCTACGTCCACCCACGTACTGCTGGGGACGTTTTTCAACATTGCACCATCAGGGTATTGCACCCTGCGTTGATCACTATTTTTTTCTTGATGGCTATCTCTTGTGGAATAAGTTGAGGTTATCAAGAGTAAGTATGCATGCATTGTAGAGAATAACAATGGGCCGCTAACCGAAGTCATGCTTAATAATGGTGGCAACGAGCATCCTCAATAGAAAGAGTGAAAAAAGTAAAATAAAAAGAGTTAGTGAAAAGAGAGAGAGAGAGAGAGAGAGAGAGAGAGAGAGAGAGAGAGAGAGAGAGAGAGAGAGAGAGAGAGAGAGAGAGAGAGGGAGAGAGAGAGTGGAAAAGGAAACAAAAACAGAAAAGAAAACAGAGTTAGAGAAAAAAGTGAGAGAGGTTTTGAGAGGATGCTCAAAGTCTGTTGTTCATGTTGTCCCGGTATGGATGGCCTATAGTTAAGATACCCAAACCCTTTGGTCCATTATACAGGCGGCATGAAGGTACCCCATTGCGATACTTGGTTGAAACATGTGTGTTGAAAAGTCTTGATAACCCGGAGCTGAGTAACAAGAGGTGCAGTCCTTAGCATTCAAGAAAATGAGTCAACATTTACTCATAACAGGTCAAACCCATGACACATAAATATTTTCATACAAGAGATTCATGGTACCTCATCCTTATTATTATTCTTAATATGAATAGCATATCACAAACCTTGTTTTATTCTCTCTATTTTTTATTTTGTTGGAGGTTTAGCACATATGTTCCCTGCTTACTTTCTTGTGTTCAAGAGTCAAAATAAATATTCAAGAATAGAGAGGACAAAGAGTCTTCCAAAAATTCTATAGCATTCACCTAAGCATGTTTTATGATTCATGCTACTTATCATTCATGTTTCTTACAATGTTATTTACTATTATGCATACTTTGTAGAATGTAAGAGTTATATCTTTATGAGTTCATATTACTTACTGTCATTCTTTATTGAATGAACCTTGTGATACTTTGCATGATTATTTAGAAGCTATAAATAATAAATTTCAAAGTTCATGTTAGTTTTATCACCTTTATGCTCGGGACGAGCATAGGTTAAGCTTGGGGAGAGGTTGATGCATCTAAAATACATACATGAACTTTCTCCTTTATCATATTGAATTCTCATATATTTGCAACATATATGATGATAATAACATGTTTTACATTAATTTATGGGGATTTACCAATGATCTCCTTTATTGGTTTAGATCATTGGTAAATCCCCATAAATTAATGTAAAATTAACCTATACGGGAAACCTGTTTCGCGTATTTTTCACTTTCAGAGACCTATACGGAGTCAAATTGACCTAAGATTTTTGGAGCACCACTTTTTCATTGGGAAAGCACCCTAGAACTTTGGAAGAGGCCTGGATAGGCCTGAAGCCCAAAAGAGGGCAGGTGGTGCACCCAACATGTTTGGGCGCGCCACCCAATCTCTTTCGGCCGTCGATCGTCCAAACCATGTGATCTTTTCGCCCACCGACGTATTTTGACCTAAAAATCACTACATATATGGCCTCGAAGAGTTCTCGGGAGGAGAGCGCCGTATAAGAAAGGAACACGAAAAGAGAGGCTTGTAGCAGCAAAGATTGGAGGGGGGAAACTCTGCCAGGATCACCGCCGGAGGGATCTCCACCTTCTCCAACATCTTCTTCATCGTCACCATGATTAATGGGGAGTAGGCCACCTCTGGACTACGGGTTTCTGGCAGCAGCTTGATCTATTTCTCTCATGTTCTTCATAGTTCTTAGTGTCATATGATTTGACCTACATGATTATGGCCATATTTGTAATACTTATGTGGTGGATCCTTATTCTATAATATTGTGCTATGAGATCAGATCATATTATGTGCAAGATGTATTGATAGATGCATATTACGTACCCCATTCTTAAATATTTGTTCTGATCCAACATCTGTGCAAGAGCGTGTGTGGGTGATGTGTGTATTAGATGGAGTAGCGTGGTCTTAGTGATTGAATAGTGACAACAAATTCATAATATATTATTGTTTTTGCCTTTTTTTGCTACCTCACTAGGGATAAAGTGAATGCATGTACTATGTTCGTCACGTGACAAAAGTGATGATCTTATTTGTTCAAGGTAGCATATTTAATATTCAAACATCATGTCAAAGTACTTATGGCTATGCTCTATTAATTCTAAATACAATATTACATGGAGTTTTCCCTTTCTTGGGGAGTAGAACAGAGATGTGTTGCATCATCTCTATGTTACCACGTGATGTCCATATGAATACGTATCTTTCACATGTTATTATTTTGCATCATCATATCTCAGTAATGAATTGCGATTTGTCAACTACAACTTAAAAGAAAGAATAGTCAAGTCAACCCATGAACCCAGGTCCACTTTTTATTATAAGAAACATAGTTATCTTGCTTTTATCTTGTTTTCTATTTGCTGCACTATTTTAATCCGAAAAATATTTACTTTTCTTATTTGCATCCAAAACACCCAACAATCAACCTCTTTACTATTTTTACTTAGTTACTTTATTTTATCTATTTTTACTCGCTTTATTATTGCTTGTGTTTTATTTACTTACACGAAATCTTGTGCTTGACAACCACACGGTGAAGTTAGGGACACAATGCTTTATTCTATTTTGCAAGATTGCTAGAAGAAGAGTGAAGAGAACACTCTTTGCTCAGTTTCCCCGGAGTTCAATATAAACCATCGAATTACCCTTTGAAAAAATAATCTACTGACACAAAACTCTGCACATGGAGTTCCAACGTCATTACTATGCTCCTGGGAACTTGGTGGTCGACCAAATGGTTGCCACGTGTGCTGCTGCAAACACACAACAATGGCAATGGAGTTTGCCGTGTGTGCTGACAAAAGCACAGAGCAAAGGCAATTGATTTTGCCGATTGTGCTGGCGAAAATACATGGTGCAATTGATTGTCATGGACGCAAGACATACCACAATGGTTTAGATCTTTGCCATGTGTTTTTAGAAAACACACGGCAAAGTTTGTAGGTCCCTTAGTCCATCCGGACTGTAAAGTTATTTTTTTCTTTAGCCGAGTAGAAAAATACACATGGTAAAGGCGTTGCCAAGTTTCAGAACGAACTCCTGCGGAGGTATTCTGTTTTCATTTTGAAATGAAGGTTAAAACCCCCAACCTCTGCATCTAAAAGATGCACACAACGTTTTTCATTAGATTATTCAACAAAAGGAATATAAATATCAATTCAAAGCCATCATTCTAGTGACAGCTCTCAATACCTACAAGACTGCCGAAGGAGTGACCATGAGAAGGGCCATGTGCCCTGACATCAGACCAATGCACATCATCTAAAAAAACGGACGCCTCGCCAAGCCACCCATTGGAGAGTAAGGAGCACAACCGGTCTAGCAAACTCTTGGTGCGCATCAAAGCACATGCCGTCTTCCGCAAACCCATCTCCAAATCTTCAAGAAGGATCAATGCATTGACCTTGCCAGGCATGATGTTGATGATGCCATGACGCCAGACGGTGCAACCGCCCTGCGGCGTCCAGCATCCGTGTTTGTCTTCGAGACCTCGTTGCACCATGCTACCGATACTCATCGCCGTATATGGTAAATACCACACGCTCCACCTTGGTCCCCATGTAAGAAGCACGCAGAGACCGACGCCCGGCTACCAAGCCATCGACACGTCCGTCTAGTCGATGTGTGTCTCCAAAGATGATGTCCCCACACGGGTGACGAGGCATACCTCGCCATCATCCGATCTAGGAAACCCTCACAACATCTTCAACGAGGGACTACGACATCCACGCTCGCCGCCATCAATGTTGGCCTCCCGGGAAATAAATGGAGCATGAGACACCGCCACCATCACCTCCAATGAGGAATGTGATACACACCGGCACCGCCTTCAATGGTGGCATCCTCACCCTCTTCATTTGCTGAACCAAGCACCATGTCCTCCTCACAGCCACAACCCACGGGTGCCACCACGAAGCCATCACGAGGCAGCACCACCATCGGCCAGATTTTTTTTGCACTGGCGATAAAGACAGCCAACGGTGGAGGGAGGCCACGTCACTGCATGCCATGGCTCAGCACAGGCCATCCCGAGGCACCCGCTCGAGATCCACCGCCGCAGCCGCTGCTCCAAGCTACAACAGAGGGGCGCCCACTGCCGCCATGCATCCTCCCTCACATCGGCTTTACCTGGCTGGGATCCGGTGGATGTGGGAGGTGGTGGGGGCTGCTGTGCAAACACTCGGCGAAGGCTTTGCTGTGTTTCGGAATGCATATGAAACTCGTGAGTACGTACAGGTGGCATCCGAGTATATATCACTCGTACGTGTTCTTTCGGTGGGGGATCAGCGTCTGACGACCCCTCCCCAACCCCTCGCCAACCCTAACTGCCGCCGCCGGTAGCGCCGCCGGGGCAAAGACCCACGGGGTGTGGCGGCGGCGGGGGCCTTTCCTCGCCGGCGTGGGGGACGGCGGACGGGCTCTCCCTTCCTCGACGCTCGCGGCGGCGGCCGGTGCGGATGGTGATGGGTGATACGTCCCCGACGTATCCATAATTTCTGTCGTTTCATGCTTGTTTTATGACAATACTTACATGTTTTGCTTGCACTTTATAATGTTTTTATGCGTTTTCCGGAACTAACCTATTAACAAGATGCCACAGTGCCAGTTCCTGTTTTCTGCTGTTTTTGGTTCCCGAAAGGCTGTTCGGGCAATATTCTCGGAATTGGACGAAATCAACGCCAAACCTCCTATTTTCTCCGGAAGGCTCCAGAACACCGAAGAAGAGTCGGAGAGGGGCCAGGGGGCCACCACACCACATGGCGGCGCGGGCCAGGCCTTGGCCGCGCCGGCCTAGGGTGTGGCGCCCCCAGGTGCCCCCCTGCGCCGCCTCTTCGCCTATAAAATCCCTTTCGACCTAAAAACACCGTACCAATTGACGAAACTCCAGGAAGACTCCAGGGGCGCCGCCACCGTCGCGAAACTCCAATTCGGGGGACGGAACTGCTGTCCCGGCACCTGCCGGGACGGGGAAGTGCCACCGGAAGCCATCTCCATCAACGCCACCGCCTCCGCCATGCTCCGTGAGTAGTTCCCCCATGGACTACGGGTTCTAGCAGTAGCTATGTCGGTATACTCTCCCCCATGTACCTCAATACAATGGTCTCATGAGCTGCCTTACATGATTGAGATTCATCTGATGTAATCGGTGTTGTGTTTGTTGGGATCCGATGGATGATACATTATGATTAGTCTATCTATAAAGTTTGTGAAGTTATTGTTGCTGCAATCTTGTTATGCTTAATGCTTGTCACTAGGGCCCGAGTGGCATGATCTTAGATTTGAGCTCTATATTGTTGCTTAGATTGTATCTACAAGTTGTATGCACATGTCACTGTCCGGAACCAATGGCCCCGAAGTGACGAAATCGGGACAACCGGAGGAGATGGTAGTGATGTGAGGATCACATGTTTTCACGGTGTGTTAATGCTTTGCTCCGGTACTCTATTAAAAGGAGTACCTTAATATCCAGTAGTTTCCCTTGAGGCCCGGCTGCCACCGGCTGGTAGGACAAAAGATGTTGTGCAAGTTTCTCATTGCGAGCACGTACGACTATATACGGAAAACATGCCTACATGATTAATGAATTGATATTCTTTCTTAATGCTTTGATTCCTGTCAATTGCCCAACTGTAATTTGTTGACCCAACACTTGTTATTGGAGAGTTACCACTAGTGTAGATCGCTGGGAACCCCGGTCCATCTCTCATCATAATATACTTGTTCTACATGTCATTGGAAGTAGTATCAACTATCTTCTCGTGCCATTGCTCTCATATTGCTATTACTTGCTGCTGTGTTATCGTTACTATCTTGCTCTCATATTACTGCTACTTTCACATCACCCCCGTTTCTAGTGCTTTTCCAGGTGCGACTGAATTGACAACTCAGTTGTTAAGGCTTATAAGTATTCTTTACCTCCCCTTGTGTCGAATCAATAAATTTGGGTTATACTACCCTCGAAGACTGCCGCGATCCCCTATACTTGTGGGTTATCAAGACTGTTTTCTGGCGCCGTTGCCGGGGAGGCATAGCTCTACTCATAAGTTCACCCGGGGAGTACACTCTACCTCTCTCTCTGTTTTATTTTATTTTGTTTTGCTTAGTTTACTTTTGTCTAGTTTATTTGTGCTTAGTTTATTTCTGTCTAGTATTAGTTTGCGTAGTTTACTTTTGCTTAGTTTATTTTTGTCTTGTTTTATTTGTCTCATATACCCAAAAATCCATAAAAATTTGAAAAACCAAAAAATTAAAAACTGCTGTTATGGGAGAACCTACAACCTACTTGGAGCTTATAGAATGCTATAATAATTATAGAGAATCAAGAACTGGTAAAATAATGAGTGCTATGATAGAAAAATTAAATACAAGTGCTAGAATCTTGCTTAGACGCCATGATATAAACTGTTGCTCTCGACAGGATACTAAACATCTTAAATTTCAATGTGGCTTTAGTGAGGAATTTTTAATTAAGAACTATAATCGGAATTGCTATATTCATTATGGGTTCGAAGAGGTAGAACAATTTGTCTTATTTATGGGAGCCTCCGAGATAGAATCCTTCATGGTTGAGAATTATGAAACTTGTGCTATTTGTAAGGACCTTAAAGATTATGTCTCTACTATCCTTAATTCTTGCATAGAATGCTACGGTAGGAATCCTTATATCCTTGATTATAAAGAGAGACACATTAATGCACAAGAATGCACTCACAATTTGCAGGAACCGGTGGAAGAAGAAACTGATGAACCTCAAAGCTCATTGGATGAAAAAGAGGAGGAAATTGATGAACCTGAATGCTCATTGGATGAAAAAGAAGAGGAGAGCGACGAACAAAAGGAGGAAGAATGGATTAGCTACCCATGCCAACCTTCTAATGAGAGTAACTCTTTATCTCTTACACTATTTGATTGTCCTCCATGCTTACCGAAAGAGGTTGAATGTTATGTTCCTGTGGATTCTCTTGAAATAGTACCTATGAGTAATACTTGTGAGAATAATTATGCTACTGTTATTTATGATAATCCATGCTACTTTGATAAATCTTATGATAATGCTTTGTTTGTGCTCGATGTCGAAATGCATGGTACTAAAGAATTTTGCTTGGCAAATGTTTATGATAAAGCTCTAGATGATGGTCCTATGTTACTTGATACTATTAATTGTACTACTAATGAAAATGGGATTGGAGAGTCCTTGACTTATTCTATGAGTCCCATATCTCTTGAGATTGATCAACTACCTTGTTATATTATTTATAAAAGTAAGTTTGAAAGTTTTTATTCCACTATTCTTGAACTTGATAAAAATTATGTGTTTGGAAATCATGAGAAGTATGCTGCATGTGATAGTTATATTGTTGAGTTTGTTCATGAAGCTACTGAAAATTATTATGAGAGAGGAAAACATGGTGGTAGAAATTTGCATGGTACTAAAACACCTCTCTATATGCTTAAAATTTTGAAGTTACACTTGTTCTATCTTCCTATGCTTGTTACTTTGCTTTTCATGAACTTGTTTATTTACAAGATTCCTTCGCATAGGAAGCATGTTAGGCTTAAATGTGTTTTGGATTTGCCTCTTGATGCTCTCTTTTGCTTCCAATACTATTTCTTGCGAGTGCATCATCAAAACTGCTGAGCCCATCTTAATGGCTATAAAGAAAGCAACTTCTTGGGAGATAACTCATGTGTTATTTTGCTACAGTACTTTGTTTTATATTAGTGTCTTGGAAGTTGTTTACTACTGTAGGAACCTCTCCTTATCTTAGTTTTGTGTTTTGTTGTGCCAAGTGAAGCCTCTAATCGAAGGTTGATACTAGATTTGGATTTCTGCGCAGAAACAGATTTCTTTGCTGTCACGAATCTGGGCAAAATTCTCTGTAGATAACTCAGAAAATTATGCCAATTTACGTGAGTGATCCTCAGATATGTACGCAACTTTCATTAGTTTTGAGTTTTCTGATTTGAGCAACGGAAGTATTTTATTAAAATTCGTCTTTACTGGCTGTTCTGTTTTGGCAGATTCTGTCTCTGTTTTTTGCATTGTCTCTTGTGGACTTTAAGCGAGCTTTTCTAGACGTAGAGAGCTGTAGCTAATGTTTTATTGAGTTCTTGCAATGTGCCACTACAGGACCAAGGTGGATTCAAATTTTTTGAGTACTAACCCCTCTAATGAAGTTTATGAGAAGTTTGTTGTGAAGGAAGTTTTCAAGGGTCAAGAGAGGAGGATGATATATGATCAAGAAGAGTGAAAAGTCTAAGCTTGGGGATGCCCCCATGGTTCATCCCTGCATATTTCAAGAAGACTCAAGCGTCTAAGCTTGGGGATGCCCAAGGCATCCCCTTCTTCATCAACTTATCGGGTTCCTCCCCTGAAACTATATTTTTATTCGGTCACATCATATGTGCTTTACTTGGAGCGTCTCGTGTGTTTATTTTCGTTTTGTTTTGTTTGAATAAGATCGGATCCTAGCTATCCTTGTTTGGGAGAGAGACACGCTCCGCTTTTTCATATGAACACATGTGTTCTTCGTTTTACTTTTAATGTTCAATGATAAAAGTTGGAAGCTACAATACTTATCTTTATTTGGTTGGAAAAGGAAAATGCCTCATATGTCGTGGATAATTTGACACTTGGCAATTGTTTTGAGCTCTCAAGTAGATCATAAGTTTTTGCATGTAGTTTAAACCTATTAGTGGAGAACTACCGTAAAGCTTGTTAAAAATTGGTTTGCATAATTGATCTCTCTTAAGGTCTAGATATTTTCTCGGTAAAAGTGTTTGAGCAACAAGGAAGACGAGTGTAGAGTATTATAATGCTTGCGATATGTTCTTATGTAAGTTTTGCTGTACCGGTTCATACTTGTGTTTGCTTCAAACAACCTTGCTAGCCTAAGCCTTGTATCGAGTGGGAATACTTCTCATGCATCCAAAATCCTTGAGCCAACCACTATGCCAATTGTGTCCACCATACCTACCTACTATGTGGTATTTCCTGCCATTCCAAAGTAAATTGCTTGAGTGCTACCTTTAAACAATTCAAAATGCTTCTCAATTTGTGTTAATATTTTATAGCTCATGAGGAAGTATGTGGTGTTTAGCTTTCAACCTTGTCATTTACTTTTGACGGACTCTCATATGGACTAGTGGCACATCCGCTTATCCAATAATTTTGCAAAAAGAGCCGGCAATGGGATTCCCAGTCCCGAATTAATTAACTTAAATAGACACTCCTCCATGGTTTGTGATTGTTGGACGGCACCCGAAGGATTCGGTTAGCCATGGCTTGTGTAAGCAAAGGTTGGGGGGAGTGTCATCATCATAATAAAACTAAAATAAAAAGGCACTCCTTCACGGTATGAGATTGTTGGCAGGCACCCGAGGATTCGGTTAGCCATGGTTTGTGAAAGAAAGGTTGGAAGGAGTGCCACCCAAAAATAAAAATTCATGGGAGCCGCTCTTGAAAGTCCGGTTGGCGAGGTAGTTAGTGTACCCATTACCATTCGTTGACAACAACAAACACCTCTCAAAACTTTACTTTTATGCTCTCTATATGTTTTCAAAACCAAAGCTCTAGCACA
Source organism: Lolium rigidum (assembly GCF_022539505.1). Lineage (NCBI taxonomy): Eukaryota > Viridiplantae > Streptophyta > Magnoliopsida > Poales > Poaceae > Lolium > Lolium rigidum. The sequence continues at coordinate 146,268,973 of NC_061510.1, forward strand.
AATATAGCAATCGATGCTTTCCTCTTTGAAGGACCATTCTTTTACTTTTATGTTGAGTCAGTTACCTAATTCCTCCCACCTTAGAAGCAAACACTTGTGTTAACTGTGCATTGATTCTTACATACTTGCATATTTGCATTCATCATATTACTTTGTGTTGACAATATCCATGAGATATGCATGTTGAAAGTTGAAAGCATCCGCTGAAACTTATATCTTCCTTTGTGTTGCTTCGATTCCTTTACGTTGAATTTATTGCTTTATGAGTTAACTCTTGTGCAAGAATTTTGATGCTTGTCTTGAAAGTACTCTTCATGAAAAGTTTTGCTATATGTTATCTACTTGTTAGCAACTATAGATCATTGCCTTGAGTCACTTCATTCATTTCATATGCTTTGTAATAGTATGATCAAGGTTATGTAAGTAGCATGTCACTACAGAAATTATTCTTTTTATCGTTTACCTGCTCGGGACGAGCAGGAACTAAGCTTGGGATGCTGATACGTCCCCGACGTATCCATAATTTCTGTCGTTTCATGCTTGTTTTATGACAATACTTACATGTTTTGCTTGCACTTTATAATGTTTTTATGCGTTTTCCGGAACTAACCTATTAACAAGATGCCACAGTGCCAGTTCTCGTTTTCTGCTGTTTTTGGTTCCGGAAAGGCTGTTCGGGCAATATTCTCGGAATTGGACGAAATCAACGCCAAACCTCCTATTTTCTCCGGAAGGCTCCGAACACCGAAGAAGAGTCGGAGAGGGGCAGGGGGCCACCACACCACATGGCGGCGCGGGCCAGGCCTTGGCCGCGCCGGCCTAGGGTGTGGCGCCCCCAGGTGCCCCCCTGCGCCGCCTCTTCGCCTATAAAATCCCTTTCGACCTAAAAACACCGTACCAATTGACGAAACTCCAGAAAGACTCCAGGGGCGCCGCCACCGTCGCGAAACTCCAATTCGGGGGACAGAACTCTGTCCCGGCACCCTGCCGGGACGGGGAAGTGCCCCCGGAAGCCATCTCCATCAACGCCACCGCCTCCGCCATGCTCCGTGAGTAGTTCCCCCATGGACTACGGGTTCTAGCAGTAGCTATGTCGGTATACTCTCCCCCATGTACCTCAATACAATGGTCTCATGAGCTGCCTTACATGATTGAGATTCATCCGATGTAATCGGTGTTGTGTTTGTTGGGATCCGATGGATGATACATTATGATTAGTCTATCTATAAAGTTTGTGAAGTTATTGTTGCTGCAATCTTGTTATGCTTAATGCTTGTCACTAGGGCCCGAGCGGCATGATCTTAGATTTGAGCTCTATATTGTTGCTTAGATTGTATCTACAAGTTGTATGCACATGTCACTGTCCGGAACCAATGGCCCCGAAGTGACAGAAATCGGGACAACCGGAGGAGATGGTAGTGATGTGAGGATCACATGTTTTCACGGTGTGTTAATGCTTTGCTCCGGTACTCTATTAAAAGGAGTACCTTAATATCCAAGTAGTTTCCCTTGAGGCCCGGCTGCCACCGGTCTGGTAGGACAAAAGATGTTGTGCAAGTTTCTCATTGCGAGCACGTACGACTATATACGGAAAACATGCCTACATGATTAATGAATTGATATTCTTTCTTAATGCTTTGATTCCTGTCAATTGCCCAACTGTAATTTGTTCACCCAACACTTGTTATTGGAGAGTTACCACTAGTGTAGATCGCTGGGAACCCCGGTCCATCTCTCATCATAATATACTTGTTCTACATGTCATTGGAAGTAGTATCAACTATCTTCTCGTGCCATTGCTCTCATATTGCTATTACTGCTGCTCGTGTTACTCGTTACTATCGCTCTCATATTACTGCTACTTTCACATCACCCCCGTTTCTAGTGCTTTTCCAGGTGCAGCTGAATTGACAACTCAGTTGTTAAGGCTTATAAGTATTCTTTACCTCCCCTTGTGTCGAATCAATAAATTTGGGTTATACTACCCTCGAAGACTGCCGCGATCCCCTATACTTGTGGGTTATCAATGGGGCGGCGGTGGCTCTTGCGCTGCGGTCCCCCCTCCCCTACCGTAGGCTTCTATCCGCAGCACATCGGCAAGGGCTGGTGGTGGGTGGCGGCCAGGCCCTCAGTCTGCGCCATGCCCTCCTCCCCGCCTCTAGTCGGTCGTGGAGGCGATCTCGGGCTTCTTCCGCGTCACGAGGGCGCCCGGGGCAGCAGCCTTGGGTTCGACGGAGGAGGTGGTTCTCTTCTGCGCCGGAGAGGGTCAGCCTGCGGTTGGTGGTGGTGGATCTTTTGATCTATCACCGCGATCCGGCGGCGAGATGGAGGAGTATGGAAGCCGGCGATGGTGTCGCCGGTGGAGGGTTGGATTGGCTAGCCCGGGATGGTCGCCGACCTGAGGGTCTGACCTGTATAAAGGCGGCGGTCCTAGGGCCTCTCTTGCGTGAAGAGGAGGACCTACCGGAGGCCTGGACTCGTGATCTGGCCGGAGGGTTGAGTTCCGGAAGGCTCCGCCGGCGAATGTAACAGTGCTTTGCCTGGAGTTTGCTGGATCGGAGGTATTTGGTCGTGCGCACCCATGTTTTTATTCCGACCGATTGGTTCTGGAGGGAGCGGCGCGAAGCTCTTTTTCTGTGTTGACATCAAGTGACTATGGATCCATGATGAAAGTCGGAAGAAGAGAATTTCATGAAGGCCGGAGGGGAGGACTAGCTAAGGGAGGTTCAAGTCTCCGCGCTGTTGAGAGACTGGCTTGGTGTTCCGGGCTTCACAGCAGCGGTATGAAAGTGGGGCGACAACACAGGTGAAGCGCAGAGTCCTACCTTTCAGGGTGAAAACTCAAGGTCTGGCCTTAACTGGTTGTGGCTGGCAATGGCCTTGGTGGAGGTATTGTTTTGAGAGCGGGGACTATCTTCAGGGTGAAAACCTAAGATCTTTGATCGGGCGACGATGGTGTTTGAGCACTGTTTCTTTCTTGGAGGCGTCGTTTTTTAGAGAGTCTGTAATTCAGGTGTTGTCTTGACGGTGGATGTACTGCTGTTGTTAGGCCCGAGATACTGTAGCGGGACTTTTGTTTCTTAGTTTTCTTTTCCTTTTTTTTGGGCTGTGTGCATCCGTAGTACCATTAGGGTGGTGCGTTGTTGCAGAGGCTGGATGTAATTGGTATCTTCTTGATATTAATATATTCCCTTTATCGAAAAAACGTGCTCTTTTGGTGTTCGTGGTTGTGTACCAGTTTGCTCTGTTTCGGGTGTATGAGAGTATCACATCAGTATCGATCACAGAAACTTTCTGTACGCGGTTCTAATTAAACAGCGTTTTCGTATACGCAGGGGAAAGATAACAACTGGACTGAGTTGCCACTTCCTCCTCCAACGTAAGTAGTGGCTTCGCCAATGATCACAGGTACCGGAAAAAGATCCACTCTCGGCGCCGAAAAGTGCAGCGAATGGATGAAGATCATACTCATACACAATTTCGGCGTATAACTGACGGCTTCTCCGTTGCGACCATGTCTACGTGCGGCGCAGATTTTCATCTCATCCAGTTGCTCGTGAGAGTTTCCATGCATATCTAGTACAATAGCATAGCCGTACAGTAGATAACATGTGGTTGAGGATGGGTGTTTCACTGCATGTGTGAGCCTTCCTGCCGCGCCACGGCATCTCCAACCGGCCGACCCAAATGAACGCGGGAAGCGATCGTTTACAACCGTGCGGACAAAAAATGCTCCTGTTATCAGGCCCGGCCTGACGCATAGTGATCGAGATGTCCGCCAAGACGGAAACGCGGCTCAAATTTCCGTCGAGTTTGCGTCTACGCGGTCACATGGAGTAATCGCGTTGGTCTCATCCGGGCCCGCTGGACAGTGACAAAGTTAAGGAAAAACAGTTCCCCATTACTATTGATTGGTCAAAAGGACCATCTTTACATAGATAGTTAGTCGAGTTAACCTAAAACTATGATGGACGTACCTACTCACCGTCGCGCGACCTATTACGGTCGGGGTTACTCGCAGTCGTGGAGCCTATTACTGGCTACTGGAGTGGCCTGAGGGGTCAGCGCCATCGTCGGAGCGCATCCGGGTTATGAACTCCTTGCATCGCGCCCGTCGCCGAACGTCCTCCTCGTCCTGCTACCTGCGGAGTTCGACAGCCTCAGCCAAAAAGGAGTCATAGTGGACTCTTTTCGCAGCCGCCTCTGCTTCCTCCATCGCCTGCAGGTCAGCATAGTAGCGGTCCTGTCCCTAGCTGCTGCCGCCACCGCTTCGTCCCTCGCGGAGATGGCCTCTTCCAGCTCATTGTTCTCTCGGTTGACTAGTAGCTGAAAATTTTGCACTTTTCTACTGAGGTTTTTAAGTATACTATTACTCATATTGTCACTCATTTCATGCTCTAACTAGCTACACCTAAGCCAATTTTGCGTACTTACGAGTTCTTGTTCACTTTCATATGAGCTTTGCATATTTAGTAGTTTTAATAGGATTTTATTACTTTTCCCTTGTCTCTGACATGTCTGTAGGTGTTATGGACAGTCATGGATAAAGGAAGGAAAAGGGACCAAGAGTATACAATATGGCGGAATACTTAGCCATATGAGGTGTGGGAAAAGTATTATTTTCCCAACATCTTATATTTAAGATCTCATGACATAGTGTTTTATCCCTCGCCCATACAAGTTCAACGAGCCGAAGAACAGAAAGCATCTAAAAGCTTAGTGACCATCGGTACGGGCAGACTCCGCCCGTACCACCCTCCCGTACTGGGCTCTGTTGGCTTCGTTTCGTTAAACGGAACAACATTTGTGATGGAACGATGGGCATATTCGGCCCGAGCTCCATCGGTTCGCGAAACCGACCTCCGGCGCCTATATAAAGAGGGGAGGAGCCAAGGAGAGGCATCATTCCGCCGCGCCATCACCATCTCCACAGACACTAGGATCTTGAAGGGCAACACATCGATCTCCATCATCATCAACGTCTCCAACACTGATCCCCTTCGTCTACTTGGTTGTAATCCAAACCTTAGTGTGGATCTGCACTTCTATTCAATTGTACTCTCATATCCCATCCATATTATTGATATGATGTTGATCCCGTTCATTTATGAGTACTTCCTTTATTTTTGGGGAGAAATGGAGAAACCCCTAGTAACATTATGATGTAAAATAAAGATGAATTATAACTTTGATTTATTAACTATGTGTTAGTTCTCTCTCCTGTTTGTTCTGTGAAGTGCACCACATAGCATTTTCCTTAGGGACTAGAGAGGGAACTACCCTTGGAAGCATGGTAAAGTGTACGATGAGAAGTGACATTACCGTACGACACTTTATTGTATGGAAAAGGAGCATAAAGAGAGATTCACTAAGCTCATATCGATAACCATGGGGTAAAACCCTTAATTGCGATGGTCAATATGTAGTTTGCAAAAGGCTAGCCGCCGTGATTATTTAGAGATACGATGATCGATGGCTTTCTGGGCGCATCTTATTACGGCGCTCTCTTCACACATAGCATAAATAAAAGGAATTTCTATTTTCGTGCCCTCGGTTCCTTAGTTGTGCTCAGTTTTCACCCAGCCCCTTAGTTTTTCCTCAGTTTTCCTCAAGCCTTTGTCTGAAACCCGCAGAAAGAGCTCAGACGGAAGGAATCCGTTTATTTGAACGTTCCGTGCTGACGTGTGGGGCAGCGTCGTCTGTGGGGCCGCGTCGTGTGGGGTTGGTAGGAAGGGAGAGCATGGGACAGCACGAGACCGTGTTTGGTTGCACGTGAGAGCTGGGTTTTGTCTCTCACGGCTCAAATTGGCATTTTTAAGAGCACCTTTTCCTCTGTTTCTCTCTCTGTCTTTTTCACCAAATTAGTATCAAATCTAGAGAAACTTCTATTTCTGTCTTTCTTTAATTATTTATGCCTTTTGGCCCTCGTTTTTTGCCCAATATGGCAGCAAATCTAGAAGCTATTATATGATAAATTTAAAGCAGCATAATCGGAAAACTAAGTATAATACATAAACTGGATACAGCAGTCAAAAGCAGCCAATAACATTGTTAATGTTCACGACAAACTAAGCTGGAAAAAAATACAAGACGCACGCAATGTATGGCCAACAAGAAGATTGGGATACCCCAGGATGAATGAATTTGTTATTCATTCCTCATATATTTCTGCGTCGCTCCATTCGTGCATTATCCCAAGGAAATATTCATTGAACTCCCGCCGTCTGCAGTGTGCGGCCAATACATCCTCCAAACGGTATGGTCTGTGTTCATTTCTCATACCGTAGCTTCCTAATCTATCCACATATTGTGGCCACTCATCCCAGGACTTTGTATCATGAAAGTACTCTCTGGTATAACCCAAATCCGCGTAGTAGATGCAGCCAGGTCGAAGTGTCGGGTGCACTCTGGTGTCGACAGAGATATACCGGATATAATGCACGAAGAAGGCATGAATGCCAATGTTACTGACCGGATGGAGAGAGCGGCTCTGAGTGTCCACACGGTACACCAATGGCATGTTGTGCATCAACACAAGCAGCAGATCACCATCCGACTTCACAAGGTAGAACTTGTCACTTCCAAGTTCTGGAAATGAAATTAGTGTCTCGATCTTGACAGTGCTCGCGTGCTGCTGCAACTGTACATTGGTGCACACTATTCTTCCGGACTCAAAATTGTCCACAGCTATTGCATACAGTTCACCATTGAACGGGGTAATGCAACACATACTATGGTTCTCGGTCGAAAATCTTCCTTCTCCCCAATCTTCAGATATATCCTTAGTTGGAGTGCTCTCATCGACCCAACCAAGTTCCTCCGGGTAATGTCCGCAAGCGAAGACCATAGTCGGGGAGTTGATTACAGTGACTGAATCCAGAAAAATAGATGGCATCTGCGCCTCAAACATAGTGTTTGATGTCTTTGTGAGTGGGTTCAGAAGCCGTATCTTGTGCGGCGGGTTCTTCTGGGCAAGCACGATGACGCCACGGCAAAAGCCGACGAAGTAGTATCTAAAATATATTGATGAAGATAACATTCAGCACTAAGATTGAAAATAAGAATAGATTAACCCTATAGATATGGAGGAATTTGAACCTTGCACGAACTTCAGATAGATCTATGGTGACGTAGCAGGATGTGCCGAGTTGGAGGAAGGTGAACTCAGCGGCGCGTGGAAGGGCGTGGTCTACCATGATCCATTCGTGCAGGTGCACGTCAGGCTCAGGTAAACCTGAGCGCCAATTTCTACAGACTTGCCTCATAGCAGAGTAGGTGTCCACGTACTCCTCATTCGCCAGTAAGCATTCGCCGATCTTGTGAAGTGGTCCGTCAGCCGTGAGAGAGGCCCAGTTCACAGAGGCGCCGCGCTTGGATGCGCCGCCCTCGGAGGCGACGGGCTCGGCGGCGACGGGCTCAGCGGAGACGGGCTCGGATGCGACGGGCTGGGAGGCGACGGGCTCGGAGGCGACGGGCTCGGGGGCGATGGCCGCCAGCGCATTCTTCTTCTCCATCGCCGGCAGGGGAGCGCTCGTACGGCGGTTGGGGTTTTTGGAGAAGTTGATGGGACGTGAGAGGGGTGGTTTCGTGCGTGAGCGAGAATGAGACGTATTGTGTGCAGAGGGAGGGAGAGAGGGGCTTACGCGTCCTAAATGCGACCCGCGTCCTACGCGTCCACTATTACACGTCTGCACCGCGACATGCGTCAACAATGGCACGTCTTCCACTTCTGCACCGCAACACGCGTCCTCGAGTCTAACCCTGGAAATTTAGATATACTCAGGTATACCCTCGAGTCATATACTAGCATTTTTTGTGTGCTCAGTTTTCGCCTTGAGTGCTAATACTGGCTAGTGCAATATACTCAGTTTACCCTCAAGTGGCTGGTCAACAGAGAGTCAACAAATGGGATTAACTAGTTAAATGAGTTATTTAATGTGCAAAAAATTCCGAAAAAAGAGTGGCACTTACTCATGGAGTCTTTAGCACAAATTGCCATTTCTCAAATCATAGATAAATCAAGTTTTACCACAAATTGCCACTTCTCAAATCACCTAGTAGCTATGAAGGTGCATGGTTTTCCACAATCAGCCCTACCCAAAACAGCTTTCCCCAAAACATACTTTGTCTGAATGAGGCCATAATTTTCACACTCATGTATATTTGTATTGCAAATAGTTTGAGGTAGGCCAAGATGGGTTTCATTGTACCAAACACGCATTTTCCATTTTTTAAATCTCATATTTGAATCGCTTAGTCTGTTTACTACTCACTTGCCCTTGGTTTCTTGATACTACTCAGTTTTGCCCTCTCCCTTCACAAATTCTCACAGACGCCCAACATTGCCCTGATTGGTCTAGCCGATGTCACGCGGATCGTGCCCGCCGACCGTTGATCGTAGGATTTAACGGGCAGGATAACCCCTATCTCTCTCTCTCTGGTCGGGGCCACCACCCTCTCTCTCTCTGTCGGTGGTTAGTTTCCACCCTCTATGTATGCTTAAGGGCGGTTACCCAGTACGCTAAAGTTTGGTTTTCTGCATTATTTTTCACGAGCTAAATTATAAACTCTTTTAGGCATTATTTTTCACGCAAAAAATGATACACCATCACCATTTCTTGTAGCCATTACTTTGCACGCAAAAAATCCCAAAATGATAAACCATCATCAATTTGTTGTAGCCATTACTGTTCACGCAAAAAATGATACACCATCACCAATTTGTTGTAGCCATTACTTTTCACGCAAAAAATGATACACCATCACCAATTTGTTGTAGCCATTACTTTTCACGCAAAAAATGATACACCATCACCAATTTGTTGTAGCCATTACTTTTCACGCAAAAAAATGATACACTGTCACCAATTTGTTTAGCCATTACTTTTCACGCAAAAAATGATACACCATCACCCATTTCTTGTAGCCATTATTTTTCACGCAAAAAATGATACACCATCACCATTTCTTGTAGCCATTACTTTCCACGCAAAAAATGATAAACCATCACCGATTTGTTGTAGCCATTACTTTTCACGCAAAAAATGATGAACAATCACCAATTTATTGTAGCCATTACGGTAAAATGATAAACTATCACGAATTACCATTTCTTTTAGGCATTACTTTTCACGGTAAAATGATAAACTAAATCACGAAGTTCCATTTCCGTCAAGATAGTCCGCATTACTTTTTTGTTGAGATATATACCCCCACAACGGTCATCTCCTCCTTAAATTATTGTGTAAACCCCCACAACGGTCACCTCCTCCTTAATTTATTCTGTCAACCCCTACAACGGTCATCTCTCCCTTATAAACACCCACAATGGCCATTCCTTGTGTCAATAGGTTCTGCCTCTCTCTTCTTCGTTCACATACACTTGATCATCCATTGCCATGGCTTCCACGTCTCGGACGCGGACCGGAAGGGGAAGGGGAAGGGGAAGGGGAAGGGGAAGGGGAAGGGGAAGGGGCGGCCGGGGTGGTGGATCATCATCATTTCCACCACCACCATCGTCAACACTGCCATTGATCATAGAGGAGTTCTTCATCGTCATCTATGAAGACCATTTGGTCAAGAAGATACGTACGCGTTCCCACATATATGATGCATGTGATTATTTATGGGCATGTTCTAAAAAACCTTTAATTTCAAACGATCGGCGCTCGATCTCTTTGCAGGCACTCCCAAAAAAGTTTGCGGACTATCTTGACGGCCAGGAGCCAGCTAAGGTGTATCTGCGAGCATCTGACTGCGGTCCTCGTCTCTGGACCGTGGAGGTCCTATTTGACGGACAAGGCCGGATGTATCTCGACAAGGGCTGGAAGAATTTCACCATCGCGCACGGTGTGGATTTCGGCTGCTACGTACACTTCAATTATGAAGGCGATGATGTGCCCACAGTGAAGGTGTTCGACGGAACAATGTGCAGGAAGTACTACTACTCAGACGACGAAGATACTGACGATGAAAGTGACGATGACGTGAAGCCATGCATCCATCCCCTTTAGATAAGGAGATTATGACCAAGAATATATATGTAGCTTCATATGCATCGATTTAGAGATCTACTAGCTATTTTCTATATATTTAGAGATCTAGCTATTTTCTATATATTATACACAATGTTTAGCATAAGAGTCACTTTAGATTAAGCTACGAAAATAGTCACCTGCCATGGGCTGAGGCGGCCCCACAGAGCGGCTCTATATTATATTTTCTAAATAAATAGACAGCCCCAGCGGTCATTGGCTGCGGAGGCCCCACAGAGCGGCAATATATGATTTTCTATAAATAAATAGACGACCCCACTGGTCATTGGCTGCGGCAGCCCACGGAGCGGCAAATATATGTCTTTTCCTGAAAAATAGACGACCCCACTGGTCATTGGCTGCGGCAGCCCCTCAGAGCGGCAATATATGACTTTTCCTGAAAAATAGATGACCCCACTGGTCATTGGCTACGGCAGCCCTATAGAGCGGCTGAAAGGACACGGATGTCACCTAGAGGGGGGTGAATAGGCGATTTAAAACTTTTATGAGATGGGCTTAACAAATGCGGAATAAAACTAGCGTTTACTTTGTCAAGCCCAAAGCCTATAAACTATGGTTCACCTATGTGCACCAACAACTTATTCTAAGCAATGGTTCACCTATGTGCACCAACAACTTATGCTAAGCAAGACAAGCAACTTATGTGATAGCAATATATATATATATATATAACTTCAAGCACGATGGCTATCACAAAGTAAAGTGCATAAGTAAAGATCTCGGGTATAGGAATAACCGAAGTGACGTAGAGACAACGATGTAGCCCGAAGTTCACACTCTTGCGAGTGCTACTCTCCGTTGGAGCGGTGTGGAGGACAAGTCACTCCAAATGCACGAGGGCCACCGTATTCTCCTCGAGAATTCCCACCAAAAGGGATGTCCTCGATCCACTATGGGACCTTAGGAAGGTCACCGAACCCGCACAAAGCTTGGGGCTATCTCCACAACTTAATTGGAGGCTCCCAATAAATTGCCACAAAGGTCTTGCCCTTGAAGATTCTCCACAACTTAATTGGAGTCCCCAAGAATACCACTAGTATGCCACAAATGCCTTGCCCTTGAAGATTCTCCACAACTTAATTGGAGTCCCCAAGAACACCACTAAGATGCCACAAAGGCCTTGCTCTTGAAGATTCTCCACAACTTAATTGGAGTCCCCAAGAACACCACTAAGATGCCACAAAGGCCTAGAATCCGTCTAGGGTTCCAAGAACCCAAGAGTAACAACCTTCTTGCTTTCACCTACACGAATCACCGTGTAGAACTCAAACCGATGCACCAAATGCAATGGCAAGAACACCACAAAGATGCTCAAGTTCTTCTCTCTCAAATTCCAACAAAGCTACAAAAGCTATTGGGGGAATAAGAGAGGAAGAACAAATAAGAGGAGGAACACCAAATTTCTCCAAGATCTAGATCTAGTGGATTCCCCTCACAAAGAGAGGGATTTGATTGGTAGGAAATGTAGATCTAGATCTCCTCTCTCTTTTCCCTCAAGAATATGCAAGAATCATGGGAGGAATCAAGAACTAGGGCAAGCTTTGAAGGACAACAATGGAGGTGAGAGAGAGAGAGAGTGAACCAACCATCCCAAGGAGGAAGAAGGGGGTCTTATATACCCCCTCCCAATGAAATATGACCGTTTGGGACCTCCCAGGCCGGAAAATCCGCCCCCGGGCCGGATTATCCGCCCCCCGAAAACGCCCCTGGACTCGGGCCGGATATTTGGCCGGATATTTGCCCGGAATTGGCATTCGGGCCGGATTATCCGCCCCCAGAAAACTGCAGAAACACCAAAACTAAAACGGGCATAACTTTAGCATCCGGACTCCGATTTTGATGATCTTGGGCTTGTTTTGAAGCTAGGAACAAGCTCTACAAGATCATGCAGGAAACCATCATAGTCCAACAAGGGATGATAGAAATAAATGATGAAATGTTTGACCTATCTAAAAAAGACATACCGGTAAAACCTCCAAACTCGAAAATGCAACAAGTTGCCCATGCAAAAACCATTCTCAATGAACTAGAGCTTGTCATGAGAATAAGCACAATATCTAAAACATCACATGGATAAGGTCCAAATAATCAACCAAGAAAGATGATGCAAAGATGCAAAGGTTTGAGCTCTCTCCGAACAATACGATCGAGTTACTCACTCGAGAGCCCTCTTGATAGTACGGCAACTAAACTATAAACCGGTCTCCAACTACACTATGAGACCGGTGAGAAAGAAACTCTATCAAGAGCAAACCTTATACTTGCGCATTCCACTTGAACTTGATGACGACGATCTTGACCTCAACAAGATGGAACGCCTTTCTTGATTATGCTTGCTTGACGAAGTCTTGTGGATTGCTCCCCCATAATCCACCATGGGAGAGCTTCTTCTTCGGCGCATCTTCACATATCCATGATCACCATAAGGATGGCAAGATTCAAGCAAAGGATCTCTTCGAGATGGCTCATCTTGAACTTGCACTTCATTTCGTTGATGTCTTGAAGTTAACCTTGAGAGCTCACTTCATCTTCATCTTCAAGACATACTTGACACTTGATATCCATCATCAATTTCTTCTTATTGCAACCTTGAAGCCAACATATGGTTCAAGCATTACCTATGGACAACACCTACAAATATAACTCAATGCAAACATTAGTCCATAGGGATTGTCATTAATTACCAAAACCACACATGGGGGCTCCATGCACTTTCAATTTCCCCCATTTTGGTAATTGATGACAATCTCTTTGAGAGGGTTTATATAAGGAATTTAAGTAACAAACAAGTTCAATATATAGAGCAAACTCCCACATAATATATGCATGTGTGAATGATCTTGACTCCCCCATAAAAAGTTTGCGGACTATCTTGACGGCCAGGAGCCAGCTAAGGTGTATCTGCGAGCAGCTGACTGCGGTCCTCGTCTCTGGACCGTGGAGGTCCTATTTGACCGACAAGGCCGTATGTATCTCGACAAGGGCTGGGAGAATTTCGCCATCGTGCACGGTGCGGATTTCGGCTGCTACGTACACTTCAATTATGAAGGCGATGATGTGCTCACAGTGAAGGTGTTCGACGGAACAATGTGCAGGAAGTACTACTACTCAGACGACGAAGATGCGACGATGAAAGTGACGATGACGTGAAGCCATGCATCCATCCCCTTTAGATAAGGAGATTATGACCAAGAATATATATGTAGCTTCATATGCATCGATTTAGAGATCTACTAGCTATTTTCTATATATTTAGAGATCTAGTTATTTTCTATATATTATGCACAATGTTTAGCATAAGAGTCACTTTAGATTAAGCTACGAAAATAGTCACCTGCCATGGGCTAAGGCGGCCCCACAGAGTGGCTCTATATTATATTTTCTAAATAAATAGACAACCCCAGCGGTCATTGGCTGTGGAGGCCCCACAGAGCGGCAATATATGATTTTCTATAAATAAATAGACGACCCCACTGGTCATTGGCTGCGGCAGCCCCACGGAGCGGCAAATATATGTCTTTTCCTGAAAAATAGACGACCCCACTGGTCATTGGCTGCGGCAGCCCCTCAGAGCGGCAATATATGACTTTTCCTGAAAAATAGATGACCCCACTGGTCATTGGCTGCGGCAGCCCTATAGAGCGGCCCCATTTGTCAGCACGAGACGGGTCAGAGAGGAACTGCCCTCTGTGCAGCCCCACCCGTCAGATTAACGGTAACGGTAAGGCCTCTGACCTGACGGCAACCCTCCCGTCCGAGCATTTGTGAGGGGTTTCAAACTAGAGGGAGGGGAAAACTGAAGAAAAACTGAGCACAACTAAGGACCCGAGGGCACGGAAATAGAAATCCCTAAATAAAAGCTATGGGTTCATATTGATCATAAGTAATATAAATACCAATACTAGTGGTGGAACCTACACTCCTTGAGAACCCCTCAACCATACCACAAACACACTCTCAACACTCTCTTCGTTTAATTTACTTTTATTATTTACTTTGCTTTTAGTTACTTCAAACTTTCAAACTATTGCCATCTTAGCAACTTATAGTATAGGCTATTTCCAAACCACGATTTGGTGTGAACGTGTTTGCGCCTGATGACGTTGTTGCGGGGTTGTATCTATTGCCATTTGCAAAACTTCCAAGGGCCAAACTTATATAAATAATATTTGCTGCTACAAGTACTACAACAACCCTATTGTTGATCGCAGGAATTGAGACATCAAATTAGCACCGTTGCCGTGGAGCATAGAGCTTGGTTATTCCCTACCACTCCCACATATTTTACTGCTTTTACTTATTATAAAAAAAATTACAAAACCAAAAACTATAAAACATTTTCTACTAATCATGTATTCCGAGATTTCTTTTGAACAGGTGAAGCTCGCAATGGAGGAGACGAAACCTGGAACTATGGGATACTTCATGATGAGGGAAAAGGTATTAAAATAATGGGTGAGTTGGTTAAAAGACTATTCATCTACATTATGTACATCATACAATTTTAATAGTGAACTATGCGGATCCAAAGATCATATTAACTCCAGCTTCTATCTCGGATGAGTAAATTAAATATACAAGATAAAGTACTCGATAAGATCAATAGAATGACAAATATATTATACTATTATTGTGGGGATAACTTTAGTGGTGAGGCATTAGTGTTTATTTCTCCTAACTGGATCTCGACACCTGTGGAAGAGACTAACCTTTTGTAGGGTTCATGGAAGGGAACCCAAAGAGGAAGAGGATGTGATACGGTGATTTTTTAAACATCGAGATTGTAAAATATATGATTAGTTTTCATTGATATTTGCCATCATACATCATTATTTAAGCATTTTTAGTTGATTTCCGGGATATTCCTATAAAGTTCCTTTATTTTTGTTCTAACCCTGTTTGGCAGAAAATACCTTCTCTTAGTATTTTTGACATTAATGGAGCTACGTGACTCCAAAAAGGGCAAGATCAGAGGCCACGCTTCAGAAATTTCGAGGCGCATCCACCAGGCCAAATAAGGACTAGAGGAGCCCAACAGGCTGGGAAAGAAGGCATGTGGCGCGCCCTCCCCCTATGGGTGCGCAACCAGGGCTCTTTCTGCCCTCGAGCACCGCCTCGCCGCCTCGTTTCGTGTGGTACCTTATATACCCTAAAAACCTACCCTTCTCTGCTAATCTAATCTCGCAACAAGTCTTTTCGAGTGACCATTGTTTTATGTCCATGTTTTCTAGATCTCATCTTTGCAACTAGTCATGTCTTCGCGGTGGAGCACCCCAATCAGAAGGTTCCCATGTGCATCATGAAAGTCATTGCTTAAGGATCCACATCAACAACCTAAGCTTGGGAGAGTTATATCAAGTCTTTTGTGGTTTTTAGTTCATCATATTGTTTTAATCGTTATCTTTAGTTTGGTTTTTTTCTTTCATCTAGTAGTTATCAAGTCTCTCATAGTTTGGAAAGCTCTTTAAGCATTATAATCTATCTTTGGTCATGTGGTTTTTTAATGAAATATGAAGTATGGTGTCATCCATGATTCTTTTGTTTGGAGATTTACGGGTAACACTCATGCAGATGTGACCTCGTATGTAGAAGTTTCAATTACACCTTGTCTTGAACTTAATTAACTTGAGGATCTTGGACAAGTATATAACTTTTGAAGTAGAGATTGCAACAACGGAAAGATCCATGAAAAGCTATACTAATAAATAGAAAAAGAAACTACCTTGAATTTCTGGTGGAGATGTGGTCTTGGAGACTAAATAGTTAGGAAGAGATGATGACAAGGGGCATGAGATACTCCTGTGCTACTTAGTAATCCATGTGTGATTGTCATGGATATTTCAATACATATTCTCAAAACAAGTTTGTGAATGAAAAGATCGGCACCCGAGGATTCAGTTAGCCATGGAAAGTGAAAGACAAAGGTGAATGTAAATCATATGACATCATTGAAAGATCCATGAATAAGGCTTATACTGGTTACTATAGGGCAAGACTATTGACTGATCCCATTAAAAACATGGCAAAGTGTTTGACAAAGTCAAACTTCATGCTTATCTTGTTGTTAAAAAATTCTCTTCTTGTAAATAGTTGCTCTATGATATTTTATATTCAGTACAAATGCAAGGTAAAAGAAAAAGAAAGTTGGTAAAAAGACAAGCATATGAGATGCTCTATATTTAATAGATGCATATGAAACATTGTTCAATTGTCAAACATGCAATGGTTAGTCTTGTTAAAATGCTAAGGGTTAGTTGCTAGAGTTTCTACTATATGAAGTCTACATTTGTATGGTTGTTAGTTCATAGATCATGCAATATAATTGAATATGCATAAGTTGATGATGCAATTCCCGTATTTTTATTCATCACCATAAACTCATTGATGCATGATATGATGTATCCTCTTATTTGCTCGAGGACGAGCAAAGGTTTAAGCTTGGGGGAGTTGATACGTACATTTTATATCATCAATAGTGTGACATGTATGATTAGTTTTCATTGATATTTGCCATCATACATCATTAGTTATGCATTTTTAGTTGATTTCCGGGACATTCCTATAAAGTAATATATTTGTTCTAACATGTTTGGCAGAAAATACCTTCTGTTAGTGTTTTTGACATTACAAGAGCTACGGGACTCCAAAAAGGGCAAGGTCAGAGACCACACTTTAGAAATTTTGAGACGCATCCACCAGGTCAAAGAAGGACTAGAGGGGCCCAACAGGCTGGGAAATAAGGCATGTGGTGCGCCCTCCCCTATGGGCGTGACACTAGGGATCTTTCTACCCTCGAGCACCGCCTTGCCTCCTCCTTTCGCGTGGTGCCTTATATACCCTAAAAACCTACCCCTCTGAAAGGTAATGATATTTTGCGAAACAGAGCGTCCCCGAGGCCACGATCTTAGTTTCGGGGGCCAGATTGATCCTGCTCTCCACCCTGGGGAGAGGGATTTCGAGGGCTTCTTCATCATCACCGCCACCAATGTCATCGCCAACCACCATGGACTCGCTCTCCATCACCATGAGTGAGTAGTTATCTGTAGGATTAAAAGGTGGATGGGATTTGAATGAGATTGATCATGTAATCATCCATATGTATCGAGATTTGAGGTGTTTGTCTTGAAAATATCCGTGTATGAGTGTTGGTACACCTTTGCTATGTTTAATGCTTGTTACTAGGGCCCGAGTGACATGATTTCAGTACTGAACCTATATTGCTTTATCATATATATGACGTTGGTATCTATTTGCAAGGTGTATTGCTTATTATTATGTTGACCACGGGAACCCCTAAGGTGACAAATAGGGAAAAACAAGGGGAATATGTCATCGTTCGAGGATATTGTGTGTTCATGAATCTTAATGCTTTATTCCGGGATATTCTAAAGGATTGACCTTAATTTCTTGTAGTTTCAAATTGGCCCCGGTAAAATGGGCAAGCAGGATAAAAGATGTTATGCAAATTCTCTTTGTTAGTATGCATAGCTATATTTGGAGCACACACCTACAGACAACTGAATTAGAGGTGGATTCTATGTTAGTTAGATTACATTATATGATCAATATCATTCATACAACACCCCACTACTACCTCATGCCCACGCTTTTAGCCACTGAAAGTTACATAAATACTATTTCCGGTGAAAACTGGAAATCTGCTGCTATTGTTTACTCTTTGATTTTTTTACTATTTGAATCAACTATTATAAAATCACCACTTGCTTTGTGAGTTTATTGATATACATGTGTGGTTGAGAGTGACGTCTCAATTGCTAAAGTCTTATTGGTATTCTTGAGTTCTCCTTGAGTCAAACTATAAATTTGGGTAATACTTATCATCGAAGATTTAAGCGATACCGTATACTTGTGGGCATAATATTGCCGCTGGTATGGACTTGTTTAACGTGTATGATTTGTTAGATGGTTGTGCAAAATCATTTTGTAAGTCATATCATGAGACTTGTGATAAATGTATGGCAGTTGGGCACTTTAGTTTTGAATGTTCCGTTATTCTTGAAGAGTCCCTTGTGTCTCACACTAGAGATGAAGTCATAGAATATTTGGTTTATAAAGGTATCCATGATCTACTCTCAAAAGAATCAATCATAATAAAGAGTAGTGGTAGTATGATTCATATGAAACTTATTGAATTTTTACCAATGTTACAATCTTGTTGTTGTCAAGAACGCCTTAGTGGTAATCCACGTGTGATAGAAAGTAAGGTGCCATGTAAAACCGTAGTACCCGAAGATAACCATTTGCAGGAACCACAAGATAAAGAGTAGGAGCACAAAAAATGTGAGGTTGACAAAGAGCGGTACATTACGAATACTTTTTTTTATAATGATGCCTCTTTCTTTAGTGATGATTCTTGTAATGCTAAAACTAATCATAATTTATATGCGGAGGCCTTGTGCCTAGATACTCATGAGGAGATCATTACTAATGATGAACTAGAGATAGAACATTTCTATGAAATCTTTCGATACTAATGTGCATGAACCAATTTCTGATGCAAAAGAAGGATACGATGAATTGTTACCCTACAATGGTAACCAAGGTAAAAGTTTGAAGATTATATTCCAACCTAAAATCCTCTCATTGTAGCCCTATAACAAGGCATGCTCAACATGCTTGGTGCATCAACACTCACTTGAAAGCGAGAACATATTCATCTACAAGATGTCGATTCACCGCAAGAGGGTACCACTCCGAACGTAACTGATGCATGTAAAATGCATACATGAACTTTGTCCTTCATCATATTGAATTCCCACATATTTGCAACATATATGATGATAGTATCATGTTTTACATTGATTTATGGGGATTTACCAATGATCCCCTTTATTTTGTTTATAACACTGCAGAACGGGAAAACCCCGTTTCGTGTATTTTTCACTTTCAGGGAGCTATACGGAGTCAAATTGACCTGAGATTTTTGGAGCATCATTTTTTCATCGGGAGAAACATCATGGATTTTTGAAGCACACCTGGAGCGGCCCGAGGGCCAAACAAGGCCAGGTAGCGCGGACGAGAAGTCTGGCCGCGCCACCCACCTCCGTTCGACCGTCGATCGTATGTTTGCCCTAATTCTTTCGTGAACCGACTTATTTTGCCCTAAAAATCCCTATATATATGGCCCCGAAGAGTTCTCGGGAGGAGAGCACCGCAGAAAGAAAGAAACACCAAAACGGAGGTTGTTGCAGAGAAGATTGGGGGGATCACCGCCGGAGGGATCTCCACCTTCTCCAACGTCTTCATCATCATCACCATGATCAAGAGGGAGTAGTCCACCTCTGGACTACGGTTTTGTGGCAGTAGGATGATCTATTTCTCACATGTTCTTCATAGTACTTAGTGTCATATGAGTTGCCTATCATTATTATGGCTATATTTGTAATACATATGTGGTGGATCCTTGTTCAATGATATTGTTTTATGAGATCTGATCTTATTATATTGTGAGATGTATTCATAGATGCATATTATGTATCCCGTTATTAAGTTTATGTTCTGATCCAACATCTATGCAAGAGCGGGTGTGGGGTGATGTCTGTGTTAGATGGAGTAGTAAGGTTTTAGTGATTGGATAGTGACAATATGTTCAAGAGCTATTATGGTTTTGCCTTTGTTTTGCTACCTCGCTAGGGATTAAGTGAATGCATTTGCTATGTTCATCATGTGACAGTAATGATGATCTTGTTTGTTCATGGTAGCATATTTGATATTCAAACTTCATGTCAAAGTACTTATTGCTATGCTCTGTTAATTCTCAATACAAGATTGATAAAATTTCATTCTTGTGGAGTACAAGAGAGGTGTGTTGCATCATCTCTATGTTAAGACGTGATGCCCATATTAATTCTGATCTGACATATAATATTATTTGTACCTTCAGATCTCATTGATATATTGCTTTGTGTCCATCACAACTTTACGAGAGAATAGTCAAGTGAACCCATGAGCCCCGGTCCATGTTTTATCATAAGATGATAAGAAACACCTTTTATCATAAGATGATAAGAAACACCTTTATATCGCTCTTACATTATTTTCTATTTGCTGCACTATTTTAATCCGAAAATACAAAAATATTTACTTTTTTATTTGCATGCAAAACACCAAAAACAATCAATCTATTTACAATTTTTACTTAGTTATTTCATCTAGTTTAGTTTCAACTTGTTTTATTACTACTTGTGTTATTTACTTACGTGAAACCTTGTGCCTGACGACCACACGGTGAAGTTGGGGACACAAGGCAATTTATTTTACTTGCAGGATTGCTTGAAGAAGAGATAAGAGTATACTCTTTCATCCAGTTCCCCGAGAGTTTGATATAAACCCTCGAGTCACCCTTGTGGAGAAAATACTTCGCTGATGCAACACTCTGCACTTGGAATCCCAACGTTGTCAATAATCCACTATGAGATGCTCCAAACCCCTTCAAGGTAAAATGTATAAATCTATAGCTAATCTTTTGAAATAGTAATGGAGAAACGAATCCTAGCTATATGGCTTCAAGAAAGTGCTTCCAGGGAGGCAACCCTGAAGTTATTAGGTGTCTTTCTTAATTTAGTGTCTTGAGTCTAGTTGCATTCATGTTGCATTGGCACTTTTATATATGCATGATTTCCTATTAGAGTTGGCTTGGGACTATTTCAAAAGGTAGAATTGATCATTGATGAAATCATGTGTTTCATATCCTGGTTAAAATTCCTCTACAGAATATATGTATGCGTTTTTTGATGTTGGACCAATGTTTGAGGTCCTTAGTGAGAATTTTTGGAGAAGAATGAGTGGTTTTTGAGGCTAAGAGAGTTTAGCGGGCACCAGTACAGACGCATCTGCCCGTACCACCCTCCCGTACCGCTCCTACGATGCAACGAAGAAACTAGAAATTTTTCCAGAGAAGTCATTGTGCGGATAGCGACCGTCGGTACGGCGGGATGCAGCCATACCGCCTGCCTGTACCGACCTCGCCACCAGACATAGATAATTTGATGAATTTCCAGAGGAAATAACAAACGTCAGTACGGGCGCATCTGCCTATACCACCCACCCATACCAGGAGGCAACAAAGCACAATAAGGACAGGGACATATCTAAAAAAACATCAAACTTTTTTACCAGCTAAGGTTAGTGGGTTACCTTATACATGTTCTGTTGTACCTTATTTACCTACCGTCGAAACTCCCCGTACCTATAGTTATATATAGTATTTCATGTCTCGTTTTGTTTCTATTGTTTCCACGGTTGGGTGAACAAACTCCGTTTGTACAACGGACCGTTTGCTTGTTTACTTCGTGTGTTATTTTCGCATGGACTTGAACCTTGTGTGGAGGCATTGACGGTATGTGCCAACCGTTCAAATGCCCACACTAGCCACTTGGTTGCTTCAAATCAACACTTCAACAAAAAGTGAAGGAAATCGCCATGTCATATCAAATAATGATCATTAAAGCAAAGGTTATTATCCAATGAAAGAGATGTTATTTGTATATCAATGGTAAAGTTCATCACCCTTACTTTAATCAAGCTTGGGGAGGTAACCACTTTTCACACTCTCTTTTAAAAACTGCATTTTCTCTTTTCTTTTGGTGATCTATTCAAGCTTGGTTCTTGTAAGAGCCTGGATTGGGGAAGCTACTTTAGCATGTGTAGGATCATGTGCAATTCTCTCATTCAATAAAGTTTTGAACAAGCATGTATCCCGCTACTTTTGAATGACTTTCTTGAGTAAGTTATGTTTCGTACTTATATAAGGGATGCACTTTCTTTTCGTTAGTCTCCATAAGAGCTGAGTTAGAGCTTTGATGCACTATGTTCAAATCTTTATCCAACTTGAGAAATTTTTGTGATCCTCTAGAATACATTGCCGTGATTTCAAAACTCTAGAATATCAAATACAATAAGAAAGAGTTTCCAAATGATGACTTATGTAATGTTTAATTGTCTTAAAAGTATAACCATGAAGATTTGTTTGAAGGAAATGAAGTTTAGTGGTAGTTGAGATGCATGCCCAAACTGAAAGTTGTGAGTCAAAAGTATGATATTGCTTAAAGCTTGTCTTCCAATTGTTGATGTACACCCTTGGGATGCCAACTCCGCTGGCCTTCGAACGATTTGCAGATTAAACGTCCCAGTTTCGGCTATTGAGTTGATGACATGGGTAGCTAGCTGCTTGTGGGAAAAAATATTTGTACTCTTGAGGGATGTGCAAAATTTTGCTAAGGTGATCAACGACCAATATTGGGAACTATTATCGAATCCAAATGAATCACCTAGAAAGTTTTGGCATGATTTTGATACTATTAGATGAAATTTCTTGAAAGACAATGAATAGAAAAAAGTATTTTAATAGCATTGATTTATTTATGTGGGAGTTAATGAAACACTCCATCATTATGCTTTTTTGACATGATCTCTTACTCTTAATATACAAAAATATAAAAGAAGCAATATGAGGATCATAAGTTTGATTTGAAGTTAGATTTAATTTTGACATGATGCATAGAAGTTGTAAGTGATCTCTTATGTACTAAAATAACTAAATATATTGCTCAATAATAAGCATGAGTCTAGCTTGGGGAAGTATAGGATATCACCTAGTACTTGTGAGTTTTTCTACCCAACTTCATTTCTCACTATGATTTTTTTTTACTTTGTCACTTGAGGGCGAGTAACAACTAAGCTTGGGGAAGTTGATAGCTCAAAATTTTGCACTTTTCTACTGAGTTTTTTTGTTTATACTATTACTCATCTTGTCACTCATTTCATGCTCCAGATAGCTACACTTATGCCTATCTTACGTACTTACGAGTTATTGTTCACTTTCATATGACCTTTGCATATTTAGCAGTTTTAACAGGATTTTATTACTTTTCCCTTGTCTTTGACATGTGTGTAGGTTTTATGGACAATCACGGATAAAGGAAGGCAAAGGGACCAAGAGGATACAAGATGAGGAAATTACAAGCACCAAACTTAGCCATATGAGGTGTGGGAAAACTATTATTTTCCCAACATCTTATATTTACGAACTAAGGCTATTCTATTGTAGCCCTCGTCCATACGAGTTCAACGAGCCAAAGAACATCTAAATCGGAGTCGGTATGAAGAAATGACGAGCAAAATACAAAAGCATCCACAAGTTTAGCGATCATTAGTATGGGCAGACCATGCCCGTACCGTCCGCCCGTACTGGGCTCCGTTGGCTTCGTTTCATCAAACGAAACAACATTTGGAAGGATCGATGGGCATATTCCACCCCGAACCCCGTTGGTTCGTGAAAACGACCTCCGACGCCTATATAAAGAGGGAAGGAGCCCTAGGGGCGGAGCCCTACCGCTCCACTGCTGCCGCCCTCTCCACCAACACAGAAGAGGAGGAGGAGACTAGGATCTTGACGGGAAACGCATCGATCTCCATCATCATCAACAACAACGTCTCCAACACCGATCCCCTTCGTCTACTTGGTTGTAACCCAAACCTTAGTGTGGATCTTCAGTTGTATTCAATTGTACTCTCATATCCCATCCATACTATTGCTATGATGTTGACCCCTTCATGTATGATTAGTTCCTTTGTTCTTGGGGAGATATGGAGAAACCCTAATAACATTATGATGTGAAATAAAGATGAATTATAGCTTTGATTTATTAACTATGTGTTGGTTCTCTCTCTTGTATGTTATGTGAAGTGCACCACATAGCATTTTTCTTAGGGACTAGAGAGGGAACTACCTTTGGAATTATGGTAAAATGTACGACGAGAAGTGACATTACTGTACGACACTTTATTGTATGGAAGGGGGGATAAAGAGAGATTCACTAATTAAGCTCATATCTATAACCATGGGGTAAAACCCTTAATTGCGATGGTCAATATGTAGTTTGCAGAAGGATAGCCGCAGTGATTATTTAGAGATACGATGACCGATGACTTTCTGAGCGCATCTTATTACGGAGCTCTCTTCACACATAACATAAATAAAAGCTATGTGTTCATCCTAATCATAAGTAATACCAATACTAATGATGAAACATACACTCCTTGAGAACTCCTCAACCATACCACAAACACATTCCTTTACTTTATTTTTATTATTTACTTTGCTTTTAGTTAATTTAAACTCTCAAACTATTGTCATCTTAGAAACTTATAGTATAGGTTATTTCCAAACCACGGTTTAGGTGCGAACGTGGATGCGTCTGACAACGCAGTTGCGGGGTTGTGTTTATTGCCATTTGCAAAGCTTCCAAGGGCCGGACGAACTTATATATATAATATTTGCTGCTAAGTACTGCAACAACCCTGTTGTTGATCGCAGGAATCCAGACATCATCGACCCACGCGTGCTTCGGTCCCCTCCGCGCGACCGCGCAGGTCGGAGCACAGGTACCCCCGCCTCATGGCGAGCGCATCGCTGCGAGCTAGCTTGCGCCACTGACAGCGATCAGCGTCCCCAAGGAGGCTCTCGAACGACAGAGTCCGCTTTTCGGTGTCGTACGGGATGAATTCGATATTGTCGTCCTCGTCATCATCGGCGATGTCGTGGATGATGGCGTCCGCAGGCTGGGCCCTCGGCAACGGATAATGACCAATTGTAGTCAGACACCGGATTCATTAATTGTCAAAGACCTAATAAAATTGATGTCACTCTCTTAAGAAAATATCAATCATGTAGTGCAACCAATTCAAAAAAAACAAGTCATGTAGCGCAAGTTTAAATATGAATCGTAACTCACCTGGAGATCAACCAACACCGCGCGACTTAACGGTATAATGCAATTCGATCAATAATATATTACATATAAATGTCTATTTAACAACATGCCTACACAAAAAATATATTCTAATTACCCCTTAAACAATAAATGCACAAATGCACATGTCACCATGCTAGTTGTGTAAGATACTGCATGCGTTTCGTAATTTTTGTCATGATTTTAATTCAAATTTTAACTAAAACAAGGACAAGATTACAGAAGGGAGAGAGTAAATATCTATAGATAAATAGTTGTCTTGCAAGAATAAAAACCCACAGAATAGTTTAGTGTACCGATCAGTGGTCACGAGCTCTTGGATGCATATGCACTAGGGGTCACATGAAGACAGTGACGATGGATATAGATCGATCTCTGGGTTCTGGCACAAAAATATGAAACAACAAGTGGCTACCTTAGCCGCAGTTGGGAGTCAACGAGCACGATGCTCCAACTCAGCAAACACTTTGACCTTCGTTAGCGAGCTACTAGCAAACAAGCACAGCCTTGCAATATATAAAGCCAGGCCAAGCTGGGCACGAATCCTACCATACCATATTACCATGGCCACCATCCGATTGGATCAGGTTTGCCTAAAACCAATCGAATGTCACGGACAAAATCCAGACCAACAATAGTATACTCCTTCCCTACTACTGCAGCAGCCTGTCAGTTCAGCTAAAACAAATCGGATTCCCGAGAATATGCAGACAACTCTGACCAGTAATAGACCAAGAGATTTATATATGAGAAATGGATATCTCAAATATAAAAGGGAAAACCCACAACATCTCCATGTGTTGAAAAACAGCACACATGAATACAGCCGAAGTTGCCAAAATTTTCAACTTACAGAGTGGAGTCTGACCACACATCCCCCTCTGTCTCGCAAATCCATTGTTTCCCTGCTTATACAAAGCGCCAAGTTGAGGTTTTAAATCACTTCACACAGCACATCAGATGACTCTAGCAGTTCAACTGATGCCGTGGAGTTGACTTGGGAAATCCAATAATTTTTAGGGCGACCCCGTCCAATTAATAACACAGCAGGCATAGTCGGAGCATTTGGCCTTGTGTATCCGTTTGGAAACAAGTGTGCAGTGTGTTTCCCTCTCATATATCTTGACAAAATTGGTTGTTGCATCTGTCAATTCTGCGGTGCCGCGCTCATCTGTCGGAGCTCGTATCCGAGGCAGAGATGGTCAAAATTTTGCTCTCTGTCAGAGATACAAGCACGGTTTGGGCGGTCGTACGTGTTGGAGTGTGTAGACTATGTTGTACATGTACGCTTGAAATACTAGTACACAAGTATACATCAATTTAGAGCTGCACGTGTAAGTTCACATTGCGGGACGCTGTTGGATTTATGTGCCGGCGAGCGTGAAGGTTGGACTGCACGTACAAGGAGGAATTACAACTCGCTGTCCCAAGAATGAAAGAGCCCTACATCCATGTGTTTATTGAGCATTTTATGCGTATCTTGCTCGACCGACCGACCGACCGACTGGGAATTTGGGATCTTTATGTTGAGCAATGGTTTCGGGCAGTGGACTTCGGTACGCAAATCGAGAAACTCAGCAAAGAGGCGGTGATTCTGACATGTACGTCTGCCGAACGGTTCGCCTAGGATGATCCCAAAGATCCCAACAATGAGCTCCTGAACGACTTGCTGAGTTTTACCGCTGAACTCAAGTTTTGGTTATGTAAGTCTATGTACAAGTAATCTTGGTGTGGTTTCTTATGTTACTTTTCCCCTCGCAACAACAAAACATCAATATTGTTAGATCATCTATAAATGCTAAACAGATACTCCCTCTGTCGATGCAGAGACTAGGGATATGTTTCCCTTTTCAATAAAAAAAAAGATAGTATTTGCAACCAAAATGCTCGTCTGATTTTTCGGACGGCTGGTCTCAACATCTGGACCACCTTCACAATATCCATTTACATTTTGTGCCAACAAAATAAAAATAAAAATAGTTCTATGTTGACACATTTCCCTAGATTTAAGCAAAAACTCATTTGTAAGTATAAATCTTGAAAAAAATTACGCACATATATATTAAGTTGAAGCTTGCCCATGCAAATTTTCGTCATATGATACTTCCATTTGCTATATTATTAAAATTAGAAAGTAAGTTTTCGAACTTCCTGCCGGTGTGACGTTAGTTTAGAAACAAGTTTATTTTACGTTGCAAAACTCCTCTGTGAATAACGAAATGTTCCACGGTTGAGATGTTGATAACAGCCGCGAACAAGTTTTGAAAGTTTGCTCTATCATTTGAAGAAAAAAATCATATCCATAAAATATTGTAAACAAAAGACAGTGTGCATAAGAGGACAATAATCAATAACCAAGCAATCTATTTTATTCATCAAGACATCAACTAGTGAGTATGAATTCCATATAACACATATACACCAATAAAACGTACTCTATAAGTTATGTCTGTAACAAATCTATAGATCCTCTGTAACATTACGGACTATCTCATTTTCTCTAATACTTGTTCAGTTTGATTAATACATACATTTTGTAATTAAGGAAGGGTTCATTATTGTTTGTTACTTTTTTGAGGATAGGTCTGTCCTCATGATTTGCAGGAAGGTGGCTCTCAAGATATCGCAATGTTTAGAAAAGGCAAGAGTAAAGAAAATTGCTCATGTGTATCAGACAAGAAAATTGCTCATGTGTATCAGACAAGATATCCTCGGTATGTCGATTGACTATTGATATTATGGTGTTACAAACACGAAATATTTTGTAACAGCTTGATAGATTAATGTATGCAAAAAAGTGTATAAAATTAGCCGACGCACCAATACAGCCTCAGAAGACCATGTAAAGATCAAGATTTTCTTTCTCGGTGTTTTTTACCGGAGGACACCTGAAAACCTTGTTACCACAAAATCTTGAAAATCTTGGGATTTGTCATCCAAATTTAATCAAACAAATTTTGAATTAAAAAGTGTTCACCAAACAAGGATAATTCTAGCATGAAATGGCAGTAATGCTTATGTAGTGCGGCGGCAAGACCATTCCATCGAACAATAACATGGCGTGCGCTCGAATCTTAGTGAGGCGGAGGTGGCGCTCCTCCCGCCTGGCGCCTGGCCTCCTCGTGCCGGTGCCTAGCCTCCTCCTGCCGGCACGCCTGGCCCAGCAACTGGTGCAGATTGCGCCACTACTGCGGTCACTTGGCCCGCGTCCTGGATGTAGAGCCCGCCGTGGTGGCGGGCAGCCCTCATCGCTAGCGCGATCCACCGGATGCTGCCGGCCTCGTCGTCTTTCGCGTCGGGAGCGAAAGGTCGCTTCGGGGCCATGGCAGCGGATGCGAACGTGTGTGGGGAGTTGGAGTGGGGAAGTGGACTGGATAGGGACAGTCCCCTCCCAGTCCACATTTAATAAGATGCGCGTCTGCCCACCGACAGCTGGGCTCAGGGAGGCGAGCAGGCGGACAAGAGAGAACGCCGATTGTCATCCGCGGCCACGCAAACCTGACCCAGATTTGGGCCGGATTTGGATCGTCCCGGACACCGCGTCCATCCGCCTTTGGGATGTGTCGCCACGTTGGACCGCGATTTTGTCCGACGTGACTCATTCGGACGCGCGGGCGCGGGATGGGTCGCCGCGTTTGAGATGGCCTTACCGAAGTCTATTGGACACATAATCACTGCGCCAGAACAAGCTCTTTGACAAGTGGATCATACGTTGCCTATATGATCAAATATTGGAGTTAAAATTCATAATTTGCCAATTTTTTACCAATATCATTATTTATTGGGTGGAGGGGGTAACAGAATTTTGATTTTTGAAATTCTCAGCCGAGAAAAAAAAACTTGCTAAATATTGATTAATTTTAATACTAGTTTGGTTTAAGAAAGGTGTTCCAAGCAAAAGAAAATGGTTTTGGCGAGGTCCAAAATGCAGTTTGAATTCTTCATGTTTTTCGCGAAAACGCAAAAGCTTTGCGTTTCGATTCATTGATAAAAAAAAGGAGTTTACATTACAAGCCTAAGACAAAGCCAAGACACCCACACACACCCAACACTCAAAACAAGACTACGACAAACGGCCGAAATCCGTCGAGTGCTTCTCTAAGATGC
Organism: Lolium rigidum; assembly: GCF_022539505.1. Lineage (NCBI taxonomy): Eukaryota > Viridiplantae > Streptophyta > Magnoliopsida > Poales > Poaceae > Lolium > Lolium rigidum. Next base: position 146,297,909 of record NC_061510.1, read on the forward strand.
TACAGAGAGAGCTCCTCCGCTAAACAGGACCCATGCCGGTGAAAGTCGCAGTGCTTGTGCATCGACGATATTACCAAGAACCTGCCATCCGCAGCCCAGACGCGTACCACCCGGAGCCCGCGAGCCCACCAGGCTCAGGTGGGGGCATTGCTGCTCCGACCTCAGACCAAATCCGGGGACGCCGTCGGCGCAGCGGCTAGCTCCCAGCAACCTCACCAGACGTGCAAGCGTGCAGTCTTCAGTAGCCTGCCATCAAGCATAGAGGCCAGCCCACCACTGCACATCCAGAGGCTTGCTTGCGCTGTCCGAGGAAGATCCTCGTCGCGCAAGCCACCGCCATACCGCTCAAGAGGCGAGCGCGTCACCTGCATCGCAAGACGCCTCCCATGTGGCCAGCACAGAGATCCACGAGGAAGGACTATGGCCCGAACTCAAAGCTCCAAAGACGACGCCTCCATGGAGGGTACGACGTCAAAGATGCCACCGTTACCCAATTTGGCATGCCAAATCTAAGGTTTTCACCCGGAACCTAAGACCCTAGGCGAGGGAGGTGCCGGAACTCCTCGATGACGCCATAGAGGAAACGGCGCCCTCAGGCGTCGCCGTCACCGGCCCCGAAAGGCAGGGCTTTCGCCCGGAGCATGGTACCTCACCACCACAAGCACTGTCCGCTCTTCGCCCAGAGCTCACGCGTTTTTTTTTTTTTTTGAGGTAAAACAGTGGGCAAAAGCCCCCTGCAAATTTTATTAAATTAAAATAAAAACATTCAAAATTACAAAAGGAGAGAGTGAGAATCTCACAAGAAAAGGAAAACCTAAAATTAAAAACTAAAACTAACTTAACGATTGGATCCATTCTTTGAATGAATTTACATGCTTCTTTTTCATTATATGCACTAGCAACCTCAATTCTTGAAGAAAGATTGCTTTCCAGTTATTGAACTCAGCATTTTGATCTTTGAATATTTTGTTGTTTCTGACTATCCAAATTCCCCATGCTGCCAAAATTAAGACTTCCATGGCAAAAGGCAACTTCATTTTAAATCTCATATCTTCAAGCGCTTCAAGAATAGATAAAACTCTATCTCTCTGTGGACATATGAAGTCCCAACATTTCTTTGCAAAAGAGCAGGCCTAGAATAAGTGTACTAGAGTTTCTTCCTCATTACAACTTTCAATGACACACTGGTATGATTGCAACACGAAATTCTTCCTTCTCAATAAGTTTCTTGTGTTTAGTCTGTCATGTAGTAGCAACCAGAAGAAGAATTTATGTTTTGCTTGGCATGAAGATTTCCATAATATGGAGAATATCTTAGGAGCTGGAGAAAAGCCAATCATAGCTTTATATGCTTTCTGGGAAGAGAATTCTGCATTTCCCCAGATGTAAGACCAATTATCTGAATTTCCTTCCTGTATCACTGTAAGAGCATTCTGACAGACTACTTCAAGGTCATGAAATTCTACAAAGGCTTGTTATGAGAGGGATAAGTGAAAAAGGTCCTCAAGATATTCAGTATGAATCACTCTTTCAACAGTCCAATCAGTATGTTTGGCATAAGTCACTAGATGAGGAAATTTTTGGTGCATGCAGTTGTCTTCCCAAAGATCTGTCCAGAAATTAGCAGTTTTACCATTTCCAATATTACATCTAGCCATAGCCTTGTAAAGGAGAGCTCACGCGTTGACCTAACTAAGGGAGGACTCGCTAGCAGGTTTGCGTGCATCCACCTCAGAGAGGCATCGCCGGCCACCCAGCACCGCCTATGCGCCGCCAGCACCGCACGGGTGCCCTGAGCCACCACGCCAAGATGGCGTCAGGCTCAGCTCAACCCGGCCAGAGCAGCAGCACCCTGCGCGTGGGTGACCGCACCCAGGCGCAGGTGGCTAGAACGGCCGGGGCCCTCCTTCCCCGGATCGGGTCCGAAGGGCCTAGATCTGGGTCGGCAGACCCGTGCCGCCACGGCACCAACTCCGGCTGCCCAGCACCGTCGCCGTCAACCCAGCGTCGTCGCCATCATCCTTAGCATCGTCGCCTCCTTCCCCAGCGCCGTCGCTGGGCAGCCATGGAGCTCCTGCCGCCGCCGTCGGGTTTACCCGCGCCCCTACAGGCATGCAGTTGGTGGAGATGCCAGCCGCCGGCGGTGGAGGAGGGGGAGGAAGGGGTCTGGGGTGGGGGAGGGAGGTTAGGGTTTCGCCCTGACTGGCCCGCGGGGACGAGACGCAAAGCGAAACAAAATTCTTCATGTTTTACTGAGTTGAACATTTAGTAGGAAGTTCACAGAGTTCACTCCATTGTTCCACAATTGGAAGTTTGATGCATTGGCAATTTTGATAGGAATTCAGACCTTCCAGGTCATCCCAAAATTCTACCATCAAAGAGTACTTTCTACACTTAGAAGAAGAAGAGCACAGCCTGTCAGCCAAAAGCGACGAGAGGAGGTCCACAGCCCGAGCGCGTGGCCATCGTGGCGATGAGCTCTGCGCAGTGTTGGTGCTGGTCCAGGCGAGTCAACTAGTCAAACTCTCCGGACTCCAATCCGTGTACGCGAGCCGATTAGCAGCCTGGCTAATTAGCCCGATGGTAAGGTAAATATCCCACTCGCCCTAACCCCCAATATACCCTAAACTTTTGGCTTTGAAAGATAAAGTGAGGAAGGCCTAAACTAATCTCCGTATTTGCGGCGTGCTCCCCCACATGCTTCTTCTTCTTCTTCCCGAGTCCACCAGAGCCACCCCACCTCCTCACCTCACCATCGCCTCGCCAAGCCGTCGTCTATATAAGCCACCCCATTCCTCTCCCGCTCAACCCATCACACGCAACGCACCGCAACGCAGATTCTTCTCTTCTACAACTCTACTGCTACACTGCTTCCTACTCGAACCCAAAACCAAAACCTCCTGAGCTCCATCGGTCGATCGCGTCGTCTGAACTCCAAGTGATCGAGGAGAAGGAAGGTTTTGAGTTGATGGACATGACGCACGAGCGAGACTCGAGCAGCAGCGAGGAGGAGGTGATGGCCGGCGACCTGCGCCGCGGGCCGTGGACGGTGGAGGAGGACATCCTGCTGGTGAACTACATCGCCGCGCATGGCGAGGGCCGCTGGAACTCGCTCGCCCGATCAGCAGGTAGGATAGGATCATCATCATCCATCCGAGTGCTCAATTGCATGTGTTCGTCCTCTCTAGAGCTGCATCCTTCGGTTTGGTCTCCCCATGCATGAATTATTCAGGCACATCATCATCTACCCATCCATCTCTGAAGTAGATTGGTTGCTTGCATCATTTTGTTTCTGCTATGAAGTACGATTAGTCTCAGATATTCTGGAACTTCAAGCAAGCAACAAACCTGTCGCTTTGCATCAACATGCTAATTTGTGGAAACAGATAGCTACGAGCCTCCATGCCTGATTTGCCTACCTAGCAGCCACCCAGCTAGCCAGAAGCTATAGTGAGCGAGGAGAATTTTCAGTGGTTAGCATTATTCCCGGCCATAGGGATATTTATTTACCAGTATATATAATCTCTCTTCCATTACATCACTCGTCTTGTCACATACATGCATATATAGATAGTCGCATATATCTAACGAGCAACTTGGTGAATTTATTAGTAGCGGGAAAGTGATGTGATTGTTCCATTTGGCCATGTGATTAATCTTTAGCTTGATTTGTGCAGGTCTGAAACGCACCGGCAAGAGCTGCCGTCTGAGGTGGCTGAACTACCTCCGTCCCGACCTCCGGCGCGGCAGCATCACGCCGCAGGAGCAGCTTCTCATCCTGGAGCTGCACTCGAGGTGGGGGAACCGGTGGTCGAAGATCGCGCAGCACCTCCCCGGCCGCACGGACAACGAGATCAAGAACTACTGGCGCACGCGCGTGCAGAAGCACGCCAAGCAGCTCAAGTGCGACGTCAACAGCCAGCAGTTCAAGGACGTCATGCGCTACCTCTGGATGCCACGCCTCGTCGAGCGCATCCAGGCTGCCGAGGCGGCGCAGCCCGCCGCCGCCGACACGCCCCTCCCCTGGGAACAAGAGGGCATCTACGAGTCACCGGAACTTCCCGTCGATGCCTGCTGGCCAGCGGAGTACGGCGTCGAGCAGCTGCTAAACACTGCCTCGGCCCCGGAGCAGTCGGGCACCACTACCATTTCTTCCTCGCCGTCTACGGACTCCGGCGCCGGCGCCCAGCCTAGCTGGCCAGCCGCAGTCGACGGCGCAGAGTGGTTCACCACCGCCTGCGACGCCTCCAGCGCCGCCGCCATGTGCCACACGGACCAGCTGATCCAGCAGCAGCAGCAGGCACCGTGCCAGGTCGGGGAAGCTTGGACTCCCGAGCAGCTGCCGGGTCTCGAGTTTCCCGAGCTGGGTGTCGCGGACTTCGAGATCGGCAGCTTCGACGTCGACAGCATCTGGAGCATGGACGACTTGTGGTACACGCAGCAGCCGCAGCAGCTCGTGTGAAGAAAAGTCAATACGGTGGCATGGAAATCCACAGCGGCGACGGTGCTCGCGGGTACGCCTGGCAGAGCGGAGAAACGGGATTAGAAGAAGGAGAGGAATCACCTGGGAGGATTAAAACAAGATTTACGACTCTAATTAGATTTACCGACGTACTACTCAAGATGCCCATTTTTGGACTGATCTTCCCGGTCTGTTCTTCTCCAGTTCTGTCCCGTCTTTCTCTTCTGTGTTAATTTACTAGTGGTATAAAGAGTAAAAAATGTAGTAGCCGTTCTAGTGTTAATTGTTGCTACTGTTAATTACGTGATCCGTTTAATTTTGCTCATTCTTTTTGAGTAGATATATAGTAGGAATTGTGTTTCTAGAAGTGGTAATAAAAGGAAGAAAAGCTCCGACGTTAAATTCGTACGATTCCGCCCATTTCTCGCCGCTAATTGTGATCCTCGCGCACTTGAATTCCCAGTGACGATCGATCGAGAAGCGTTCCTTTTGTTGTTATCATTACGGTGACGGCGACCGCGATGGGCCGATAGATTTGTTTATGCCGACATATGGATGTTTTATACCGGAAATTCAGTGCAAGCGGTGCCGTTACATCAGCTCCAACAGTTCCCAGATGTGATCGGCATGGCCTCTGCATTACACTTGTTCTCCTTGCAACTCATCGGGTTCACACTTTGGATAACTGAAAGAGAGATAGATCCACTTATCAGTACAGTAGCAAAGCAGAGCTCATCTGAATACATGACGAACGAAGTGCATGCCGAGCAGATATGCTTTAAAATTTCAGCACTAACCACGCATAACGCGCATCATCAGATGAGCAACTTGCAGTTACATTTACAGTCACCAAGAGCATCTCTAGCGGATTCCGCAGAACTGCAAACAAGATGATCCGTTCGGGGTAGCAGATACCTATTTTGCGGTATGAAAAAACATCTGTCAGAACCAAGGTTTAAAATAGCACGCTATTTCTCGGAAAACCAAAACTGATCTTGGGTGCATATGCACCCTATATGTATAAAACATATTTCAAAAACCAAAAAAATTTAGGAAAAAAATTACCATGTAGAGAGATATGTTCTATGTCTGCGCGTAAAGTTTCACACGAAACTGACAATTTTTGTATCCTGTGTAAAAAAGACAAACAATGATTTGAGAAATAGACTATTTTAGCACAAAAAATTTGTTTTTTTTTTTGCACAAGGCACAAAACATATCGGTTTTTGCCGAAACAACTTTATGAGCATGTAACATGTCAAGGTATACACAAAAAAAAATTATTTGTATTTTCTTAACATTTGTAAATATGTTTAATATGCATTTTAAATAAAGGGTGCAGATGCACCTGGGTGCAGAAACACCTTGTCCGCTATTTCTCTGCTAATAGCGCGCTATAGCATATCTAGAGAGTCCACGTTAAATTTTAGTATTTTCTTCTCGTTATGGCGCTATTTTTGAAATAGCATGTTATACCGCGCTAAAGCTTCATAGCGTTAGCACGCTATTTTTTTCAGGTAAGTTGCTTTCACTTTTTCGTGATGATGAACTACAATTTGTTGGTTCCAATTCTAAATCAAAAGATAATATCGTTAATGCTAATATTTTTTAATAAATAATTTATACTATGTTGTTGCCTTGTGAAATGCTGATGTTAGCTTTCTAAAATATTTGAGATCTATTTTTATATGTGGCTATGTATGTATGATTTAGTTACTTTTGGAGTATATATTCATTCGTTCTAGTTAAATTATTTATTTTAGGTTATATTTAGTATTATTTTAAAAAATATACCAATCTATTAGCACGATACAATGTCCATAGCGTTGAAAGAGGTTGCCGCTATTTCATTTAGCACGCTATTTTAAACCTTGGTCAGAACATATGCCAGAAATTGAACTCCAAATTTTTTTAAAGAAGTTATCGCCAGATTTTCATCTTCCTAAGATAGATCATTACAAGCCGATAAAATTAACCGAAACCCTAGCTACTAATCCTAATCACAAAATGTGCTCGTCGGCAGCGACAAGAGATTCACCGGGACGCGTCAACGACGGATGGGGCTTCACCGGGATGGCCAATACTCCTCGTCGAAGGAGGAAACAACCACGAAGCTTTGGAGGAGGGCATGCCGATGCTAGTACAGGCGCCCTCGTGCATCTGGTAGACGTGGAATCCCCATGCCAGTTGGTCGAGGTTCGACTCTGCGACATGGCAGCGATACATTTCCTCGCGTGAGGTCGTGTGCACCGACCGCACGAGCACCCGACGCATCACCTGGTCATTGGCCTTGTGAGTGACGAAGTGGTCGTCGTCCTCCCCCTCCTACACGCCGGAGGGGTCCCCGTCCTCCTCGTCGGAGCAATGCGGAGCAGATATGCTTTAAAATTTCAGCACTAACTGATCAGATATGCTTACAGTTACAGTCACTAACACCTGCATATGCGGCAGTCTAAAAGGATAAATAACAAAATGAGGTGAAAAGCAAGGGAGCCATATTTCTCCATATTTTCACATCACATTTTCTTTCTTCTCTAGAAAGGACAAAACGAAATTCTAAAGGCGTCGCTCGCCTGAGAAAAGCGCCCCCCGCGCGATTGTCGTGGCTGGGCCGACCTGAGCAACAAGCACCACTCGCGAGTGTCAGTGTCCATCCACCATTTTTGAGCCGGTATTTTCTCTGCGTCGTACGAGGGAGCACCGATGCGCCGTTTGATTTGTTGAACCGGTAAGAAGGGGAAAGTCCATGGATGCTGGAAACGTGGGATCGGTACATCAAGGGGACGATGACGAAGCTGATGGGCGTACGATCGATGGGGAAATGTGTCAGTGTGTGTGTGCGCGTCCTCCGCCGATTTGTTGGAGAACGTCGTCGTTTGTTTTTGTACTATATACTCTCTACACCGGCCAATGGAATCAATCCATTAGTGCAATTATTTTAGTTAGCTGGAATTCTTTCTTTTGCGTGTGGATGAACTAATGTACGAACAACATCCCTTCCATGGAAATACGTAGCCATGCTTACAACTGGATTTCCAAATATTAGTTAATTCCAAACAATGGCTCACGTTGATAACACGGATTTTCTAGATACAAGGATGGGCGTTTGCGGCTAGCGGTTTGCAAAATCATGGAGCTTGAACTATTTGTGCATCAATGGGATTGTGACGGAACTGGATGGACGATCAGGAAGCGTGTTCATCATCTCCCAATTAGTTGGAGAACGTCGTCGTTCGTTTCTATACTTACGCCAAATTAAGTCAAATACTAACTGTTTGATTTAATTTGGTGAAGCTCTTTCCTTTTGTGTACCGGTGAATTAACTTCTGAACATGTCAGTTCCGCGGAAATATTGTAGCTCCTCACTTGAATGCCTAACCTAAACTTCCCTAACAATTTCTCATTCGCTACAATGTCCTTTCTTTTTCCTAATTTTCTTGTTGTTCTGGTTGATATCCATTCTTTGCACTATGTAGGCCCTATTAGATATTAACTTCGTAATAAATACGGTGGTATGTGTCAATCAACGCATAGGTCGGGGATCTCACCTTGAGAAAATAACTCATCATTCTCATATCTTACTATATAACGCTAAGGGCATCTCCAACGGCGCGACGCAACGTTCGCTGCGAGATTATTGTTTGCGTCCGTCGGGCCGAAAAATGCATCGGGTCCCTGCTTCAGTGGGGCGACGGAAAGTGACCAGACCGTTCGCGACGCAAACCTGGCCCAAATATGCGTCTCGGACGCTGCGCGGACGCGCAAAGTGTTCGCTCGTGTCTGGCGGACGTTTCGTCGGGCCCGCCTGGCAGGCTTGATGCATCTTCTGAGGCGCGCCAGTGACTGGCGCCGCTGCATCGTTTCGGCAGTCCGCGCCACGTTAATGGCAATGCCTCGCCTGCCGAGTGGCCGTCACCCACCTCCGCCAACGCAGTAATAGCGACGCCACGCATCCCGCGGCCGTCGCCTGCCTCCGGCCTATATAAGGAGGGCACGCGCTCTTCTTCCTCATTCACTCCTCCACACAAACCCTTGCCGCCACAAGCTACGAGCCAATTGAAGCAAGTAGTGGTGGTTTTGGAAATTTATAAAAATAATACTGCCTCGGCTTGGCCCACGCCGATAAGATAAGTACTTATTGGTGATGGTGAAGCCAATAAGAACTTATCGGCATCGGCCAAGCCATTAAGTGTCTAGCGGCAATCTAGCTTAATTACCACCTATATTAGGAACATTTCGGCGTCGGCTAGGCCAATAAGTACTTATTGGCGACGGTGTAGCCGATAGGTACTTGTTGGCATCGGCCACGCCGAGGCCTATTTTTAAAATTTTCTAAAATTTTCTAAAATCGTGTGTTATTTCTAAAATTTAAATAAAATGTATTATTTAAAAATAATAGTCAAAATGCATGCTGAAAGTTTACTCCCATACTACCAATTTAGAAAAAGCAACACCGATGCCCGTGAGGACCTAAGAAGAAAATATGTTGTATGTATACATCACATACGCATGTGTTTGCATTCCGCATTTATTCACATTTAATCATTTAATCATGTGATACATTTCTTATTTATTCACGCTTTTTAGGGAAGTTCATCATAGCTAGCTTTATTAATATCACTGAATAGCTTCATCATTTAGGAAAGTTCGTAAAAAATGCTACGGGGTTCATCGACCACATTACTTGAGGTATTAGAAGTAAAGCAATTCCTAGCTAGTTCATGAGCTCCCACGTTTGTGTCTATCCACAATGAGAAAACTCGACCTTCCCTACACTTCCAGTTGTAGTCACAATGTCGGCATAAATCGTTGTGGCATCACTCCAAATCCATTCAGCACCCGAGCAAAGTTGGATGACTTCTAAAGAATAAGATTCAGCATCCAAGTCGTTGAATCCTAAAGAGCAAGCAAAAGAGAGTCCATGCAACATTACCAAAGCCTTGGCTACATAAATAAACTCTATAAGGAGGATGTCGTCACTATTGCCGATTTAATCGTCTCCTTCATGCCCACAAACCAGGCCAATCTCTCACATCGCCATCCATTTTCTTGTTGTGCAGCAGGAGGAAAGCAGCTACTCGAAACTTCCCGACTATCAGCTTCCGGGAAGTGCATGCACACGGCTGCTTTGTCTTCGACCATCACCAGCCTCTTCTTCTCTTCGATTGATCATCGGCTTCTCCACCTCTTCTACCTCAATCTCATTCTCAGGTCCTCATTGCCATCAGCATTGTGATAAATCGATCTTAAGCTATTTTTTTCACTACGTGTGGTGTTAATTAAATCTAGGGTTTACATCCATGTTGCATGTGATGCTAGTTCTTTCATATGATTGCTAGTAAAAATTTCTACAGAATTATTGATATGACCTTCATGTCATTTTATTCGGGGTGAAATGATGGTAGCCTACGCAGCGGTTTTGCTCGTTTCGAACCGAGTGGGTGCTAATGTATAATGTATCTACAAGACGAACATTTTTATTATAGAAATGCAAAATAAATTAGTTTACGTGTATACACATGTAGATATTTATGCACTCATCCATCATGATATGGTTGACATTGAATAGCTACGGACAGCCAGCTTTGGTGTGGCCTATATGCAACGACGACTAGTGCACCACACTGCCTCTCCGGCGTACACATAGTCGACGAACTAGGAGCGTTTGCTGATGCCAATTGTCAGCGCCCAAGGTACAAGAAAGCGAGGTGTGTTTGACATGGAAGCATCGCATGGCACATGCCCTCGAGCAACTGAGCTAGCTACCAGTGTAGACACACATTGCTCTTGGGGCCAGCGAACGCGGGATTTTTAAGCGACATCACCGACATGGGTTGAGCTGCCGGCACGAACTCAATAATTCTTCTACAATGACCTGCATATTAATAGCACAGAAATATCTTAATTTTCTTTGTTAAATGTCCATATCACCATAGCTAGACGGTAAAGAACAGGGATCTACTATCTTCCTACCGAGATATCTTGCCCCCTCTGGGCTTGTTTGAGTATTTAAAGGGATGATCAAGGATTATTCAAAATTCTATAAAATAATTCTCAATAGTTTGTTTACTTATCTAGGTTTAGATTGGATATTCCTGAAATATCCTTACAATTTCGTTTTCGTAGATAAAAAGTCTTCCTCATATTACTGTATATTTGGGGAAGAGTAATTGAGGATATCGGGAGGTTGGATGAACACCAAATCTCCTCTCGTTCCCGGATCCTTTGGGTAAAAATACGAGAAAAGTAAACTGGGCTGATGGTGTTAAGGAAGCAACACGTACTCATAACGTTCCAAAATAAGTGTTGCAGCATGACTTGGATGACAATCTTGTGTCGCTGGTGCAGTGAGGTTGTCGGCACGGCCGACGTGTCTCAGAGGAGGCGGCCTGACCTATATGTTGGGGCAGCGGCCCCGAAATTGGTGTGGCGGCTGTGGTCTACGAGCAATTTCCTTGAAGTTTGGGATGCGGGTGGCTGAGTCGTGCGGTATTGTGGCTCGGAGTATGAGCGGTGGTATGTCAGGATGGCAGTTCCAGAAGGTGGTGTTGGCGGTCTGATCGGTGTGGCGGAGCAGCTCGATGTCAGAGCGGTGGCCCCGAAAGTTGACTGTGCTGAGGGCATTGATCTCCTGTCGCGCGGACAACGAGGTTGCCTTCGATGTTGTCCGTCAATGTCGCTTTGGCGCAGCTCCTCGGAGGTTGGATTCTTCTTCTGCATTCGAACGTCCCGTATCTACACCAGCCATAATAGTCACGACGTCTTCTGCGGCGTGGTGAATGGTTGTATGATCTTGACGGAGTGGTGTTTAGAGGTCTTGAGTGGGCTTGGCCCTGTGGTGAGTGTGGCGTGGTCCCGTTGTGTTGTATGGTTTTTGTCCGGCTTTTCGCTAATTAACTGGGTGTCTTTCTTCTTAAATCTTAATTAATAGAAAAGCAAAGGTTTTACCTTCGTTTCAAAAATATACGTGTCGTGGCTACCTACATATAAATGTATCTATACATTAAAATATTGATGAGGGCATCCTGCACCTCCCAGTGTTCCTATGAAGGAGGACGTGAAACCCAACTTCACAACTCTACCAAGGTAGATACGATCCACGGAGGTGACCGAACCATGTAGATACTTGGGCCAGTTGAATGTTTTATTTGTGTCCATGTTATTTTGAGCCGGGTCATGTTGTGGGCCATCTATAATTTATTTTTTGTTTCGGTTTGGGCCTGTCCAACTGACTAGTTTTCTGGTCTCCTATATAAAGCAACCAGCGCCTAAGGTTTTGGGAGTTCAGAATTTTGAAAGTTTAAACATTGAGTTGTGTCGACGTGTTTATCATCCCTCTAGGGATGGCATCGACATTTGCCCAGTTAAAAAAAGTTGCGTGAAGGTTCTTGTGTGCATCAAGAATTATCAGGTTGAGGTTTCAGGCGTGTTAATCATCATCACATTACTTGTTGGAATTCTTTCCTCTTCTTCAGGCTACATTCATCGCGTGATTGGGAGATTTATTATCTTACTATTTTGTTGACTCACTGTGAAAGATTGGGCAAAACTCTACGGATCATAGGTTGATCCTTATCAAATACGTCTAGATACATCTACATTTAAAAAGAATTATGAAAGTTATTTTGAAACAAAGTTAGTAGTAAGCAGCAGCTAGTAAAAGCATGGACAGGAAGACTCGGCGGAAAATTCGTTGTTGCAGGAGAGTGGCCAATGGCTCCCAAGCTACATGTAGCTCGTTTTTTGAGAAGTTCGGCATTTGAAAGTTTCAAAAAAAATTGGAACAAAAGTTCTTTATGTAGATAATACTAAAGTCTACTAGTGTGCAAAAAAATCAGTCTGAAATTCCTTGTATATATTTTGGTCTCAGAAAAATGATAAATGTCTAGATCTAGGTGTGATGAATAGTGCACATTTTGAAAAATTGAATTTTTTTTTCTTTTTTTTTGTATCCTAGATTATAACTAAATTTTAATCGAGATTTTTCACAATGGTAGAGTTCAACACTGCATGTACCAAGAATTTTGTTTCCGGTTTTTTTGAAACTTACAAATGTCATTTTCGATTGGCCGTAGCTCGGGATCCATTTGTGGTTTCTCCCAGTTAGCAACACTTACTTTGGACAACATTGAATAGCCAAGGACATCCAATTTGTTGTGGTCTATATGGAACGACGACTACTCTACCATACTATCAAAGACATTGTCTCCCTATACACATAGACGAACTGCGAGCGTTTGCCCCAATGTACGAGAAAGCGAGGTGTGTTCTAGTACATCCAAGCATGTAAGCATCGCATGGCACATGCCATCGAGCAACTCAGCTACCAGTGTAGACACACACTATACTCTTGGGGCCAGCCAACACGGAAATTTAAAGCGACATGCGGGTCTAGCTGCCGGTGAACCCCCTTTAATTCTTCCACACTGAAGTACTCCCTTCTTCTGGTTTAATCTATTTTCTAATCAATTTTTTGTTTCATATAATCATCTACATTTTAGCTTTTGGTTACAAAAGAGCATAGAAACAGTCTTGCCCTCTCTATTGGATTCGTTATTTCTAATAATCTAATATAGCTTGGATTGGTTAAAATAAATACTAATAAGAGAACCAACATGTGGTTGGATAGTTAGGAGGGCAGTGGCACCCCCAGCACACCAGAGTTCAAATCCCAGATTTGACACGTTGGTGTCTCATAAAGGTGGAATATTCTTCAGTGGGAAGCGACGTTTCCGTCGACAGCGAGGCGCATGCGGTGATTTCGTGAATCTCAACACCCGTCGGATCAGTTGTTCGACGAAGTCTCTTGGAGGTGCTCATAAGGGTAGGGTGTGCGTGCGCGCGTTCATAGGGTTGAGTGTGTGCGCGTATGTGTGAGCATATTTGATTGTACTGTGTTTCGCAAAAAATAAATACTAAAAAATGGAGTACCGATGGAAGTACATATTAATGCCAGGAAATTTCTGCTCTCTCTAGCCTTAAATATACGTATCGCAGATTTCGAAAAAACAGCCTAAAATCATTAATTCTGCGACAAATATTTAGGGCTTGAGTGAGTTTTTCTTTTTTTTATTAAATCCTGCGACAAGTATTTAGGGTTGTGGCCTTGTGGGAAGTAGCTTTTTTTTGCCGTAAAATGCCCATAGCTAGATGGTACTCCCTCCATTTCAATGAATAAGGCTATTTTGTTTTCCGTGGTTTTTCTTTGATCAAAAATTGCTTGAAACATATAAAAATGTGTTGGTATAAAATTAGCATTACTAGAAAGTGTTTTAATATGAAATCCAACGATAATAATTAAATACAATATATTTAAGATGTTGGTTAACTATTTTTCTTTCAAAGTTTGTCTAGAAATATTTGTGCGTATTATTCATCTAAATGGAGGCAGTAATAAGGAACATGATGGCGTTAAGGAAGCAACACGTACTGAGAAGCAGCTAGTAGGAAGACTGGGCCGTATGCGGCAACTCGACGATCGGGAGCAGAAGATCCTACGCCCACCACCGCCGCTCTGTGGTGCATACTCTGGCGAGCACGAACGAAGGAGGACGACGACGACGCGCTGCGGTCCCGGCCGTCATCCACGTCAGGCCTTCAAGCGCCAGGGTGGGGCCACGTGCGAGTGTGAGCCATGCCAGTGATGATGCCAGGCCGCGGTTTCGGACGGGTCAAAGCTCGCGCGTCCGGTGGACTGGCGCAAGACCCTCGTGCCGATTCCAGTCGCCTTTTCTCTCTCGCCTTCACACACCGTTCCCAAGTGCCCCCCTTGCACCGCCGTACGCCCACTGGATGATGGCCTACTCGCGCTCGTCGGCTCAACTACGGCCACGGGTCTGGTCTCACAGTACTACTTGCACTATTCCAGTGTTCTTCGCTCTTGGGATAAAAATTGTACATAACTTCGCCTAGGCTGTAGTAGGTGCGGTGAATTACATTCACGAACTTGGTAGGAATAAGATGGATAGCATTTTTCTTTAAAAAAACTTACTCGGTACGATAAAGTAAATTGGGCTTTCATGCAACAGATATTGTGTACGAATGGTTTCGACAAAAAATGATGTAACTGGATTCAAGAATATGTTAGTCGGGGGTTGTATGTAGGCATTGCAGAGAAGGATGATATTGGATAGTACTATTTTAAGACGCAAAAAAGGTCTTAGACAATGTGGCCCTCTCGCCTAATTATGTTCAATATTTTTGCGGACATGTTAGCTATTATAATCAATAGAGCTAAAGAGGATGGATAAATAGATGGTTGTATTCCTCATATAGTTGAGGGAGGGGTTTCGATCTTACAATAAGCTGATGATATAATCCCCTTCATGGAACATGTTTTTAAAAAAATCTCTAAATAGGGAACTAATCTTATACATGTTTGAACAATTATAGGGTCTTAAAATACATTTCCAGAAGAGTGATTTTTTCAGTTGTGAACCCGGGTCATTTCATTTCAATTTGTCGAGATACCTAAAGGGGTAAGAAAGAGATTATACTATTATAGATCTTGTTCTGTTTTTGGCAGAACCATGGACACAAAAGAAAGTATAGACTAACTAAGTGAAACATAATGTTAAAAAAAAAACTAAGTGAAACATTATTTGTCAGCTAAAGGATAAAGATGGGTTAGTCATTGAAGTGCTAGAGTTAAAAAATAAATAAATATTTGATTTGTAAGTGAATGTTTAAGATTTTAAATAAAGAAGGGGTTTGGCAAGAATTAATTCATAACAAATATTTCCACCCTAAAACGTTGAGTGACGGGAAAACCACTTGCTTCAACCCTTTAGAAAGTCTTAATGAAAGTTAGAGAAGACTTTTTCAGCTGGGATTTTTTAAGATTGGAAATGGTACCAATACCATATTTTGGAAAGATTGTTGGTTAGGAGATGCTCCTTTATCACAACAATACCCCCCTCTCTATAATATAGTCAAAAAGGAGTGGCTCCTTTGTCTCCTCCCGCTAGTGTTGCAAATCCTTTTGGGAATTTATTAAGCGGTATTGGCAAAAAAGAATTTAGTTCCGATTAGAGTGGGAGTATTTGGAATGATTTCGTTTTTAACAAACCAAATCTCAATCCTTCTTGCAGTCTATCCCCTTGGCTATACAGTGGATCCGTAGGTGGTCCTATCTTCAAAAAGGGAGGCATCATGATGCCATGGAGTCTAGTCGCAACCGACAGAATATGGTAGCACGGGATTTCTATGGCCATTTTTGCTGGCGACTTGATCATATGAGCACATTTTGATGTGTCATTGGCATCTATCTTTTTTTTACGCTGATTGATAATCATCTATCGTCTGTATCTAATCCTTGAACTGTAATATGTTTGATACTACTCTCAATAAAGCAATAAAGAAGCTACATCCATCGCTTCGATGTAGAGGCTGGGGCATGCCCCCATTTGGGAAAAAAACTTCACGTAAAACCATCACTAATTATGTTTTATGTTAAGTGTGGGAAAAACTACCATCGCCGACTGTTATTTGTATATCATGAATATGGGTCCCTCTACAGTTTTCAGTCGACTCACACCACTATTGCGCCCTTCATCCGGTGAGCATTTCTTCTCCCTCTCAGGCGAGCCATGTTCCTGTAGCCACCGCTAGAAAAGTCCTCCCCGCCTGTGTCTGGCGCACTGCAGTCCCACCTTGCTCGGACTGGCCCAAGCTCCTCCTCCACCAGTGCCACCCCTGATCACCCCCCTAACGCACGCTTCTTCTCTGGCGCCAACAACCCTGCACCCGCCAAAAAAAAACCTGCAACCTTCACCACCCAATGCTAAGTTTCTACCTTGCCGGAGTCCAACCCACCATGGCTTGCCATGTTGGCCCTGCCTCTGGCTCGATCCAGGCCCAATGAGGTGGGTGGCTGGCTCTCTCACTCTCCCTTTGTTTTATGTTTTTTTTTTTTGAAAGGAATACGGTAGGGGAATCCCGTACAGTGATTTTGTTTTTTAAATAATAAGAACCCAAATTTGTGTCCCTAAAGGACTTGAACTTGGGTGGCTGGGTTGTACATCCACTTCCCTAACCAATTGAGCTAGGCTCACTTCTTTTTGTTTTATGTTATTGGTCTTAGGTATGACAGATCGCGCGGTTGAGAATGGATGGGAAGTGATAAGACAGGGTGGAACAACTGGCACAAATCTTAGCACAATGATCCAACGGTGGTGGAGTTGACTAAGCATCCATAACCGTATAAATAAAGAGAATGGAATTTGTCCACACGCGCATGGGTGTGAGTGTGTTCTGAACCATCGATTTATTCCTCGAAATTCCAGCTAATCGTGGAAGATGGAAAAATAGCAGGTGACGGAAACACACATACCCATGCGGTTAAATACAAAAGTATTTACGATAAGTATACCTTTATTTCCGTGGAAATGATATATGATTGGAGAATTCTCGGAAAAAAAAAGTTGGAGAACCGAGCGCTGTTGATTTAGCGCAGTCATTGTGTTCCTAACTGAAAGTATTCCTAACCCCACCAGAAATACCGAGACCAGTTCTTCTAACATGGATGAGGCAATTACAGGATTTGCACATATGGCATGCTCGAGCCAGAAAAAAAGAACTACTTAAAAAGCACCCGCTGCTTAAACACGTCTACTGATTGGCTGGGTGACACTAGTGGTGCACATTACATGGTCACTAGGCGAGTTACCTATGCAAATGCTAATGACATCAGAGAGCAGATCGAAAGCGCAGCAGATATTACAGATCGCGGAATAAAAGAACTCCGGGAGATCTCTTAGTTTCAGCCGTTCTAATCATGTAAAGCGCACTAAACAAACAGCATGCCACGATCTTATCTATCTAATCACACTGTCACTCGGCGCTATTTCTGTCGCTAATTAACTAGGACCTAGCAAGCAGCCGATATGCATCTACGCGCTTCCATGTCAATGCATAGGGGCAGGCAGGCAGTGTTTTTGCACCTTACATATTTCACAATCATCTCGATTCGATTTTCGCTCAGCGGGCTAGATAGAGCGCTGACTGAAGTTTTTTGTGCTCCTCTTTTTTTTGCGTAAGCAGCAACTACGGCCACCAACAAAAAAAGTGCCTTATACCTGTCAACGGAAAGGACCTTGGCCTCAAACTGAAAGACCTGAGAAAGCGCGCGCAGGAAAGGTCCAACGCTTGTCCACGCCGAATCAGCGCAAAGTCGCCGTGAGGTTGTGAAATCGACAATGCGTGGAACAAGTTGCATATTGCGCCGTGGATCTCCTCATCACAAAAATTCGATCTTTTTCTCTTTTTTGCCTGGCAACTAGGACCAAGCACAAACACGTTATACTCGAGTCTTCCTTTTCTTTTCCTTGTGGATGGTGTTATATCCACTAATAATCCACATATATATGTCCTTGTCTCGAAAATACATGTGCAGCTCCAGGTAGTATCTCCATACGCATGATTGGTACGCATACGCACTACAGCTATATAGTGATCACCTGTGAGGCTGTGAAGAGTAAACTGACAGGTGCTTGACTGTTCTGGCTGGCTCATCTGAACCACGTCGTTTAATTATTGCCAGTCCTTCGATTAATTGCCAGTCACGTAGTTTAATTAGATTTCCTGCTAATCACTCTACTTGCAAAGACAGAGAGGGAATAGCTATGCTAATGCAATATTTGACTGATGTCATGAGATCAGCCGTAGTATCCATGCATGATCCCTCGCAATCGCGCATACCGTTGGCGATTCGAGTATTAGCTACAATTCTTCTTGAGAAGGCACGCGCGTCATAGATCTTTTAGACTGAATGCTCGATAAGATCCGACTTTAAATTAACGAAGCTATCAACGGGCTTAAGAGTTACACCATGAGGTATAACACACACGACACGTGCGTCATAGATCGATGAGAGGTCTCCGTTCGGCTGGGCTCCAACTTCCATGCAGCAGTCGTTGCACCCTGAAAGTCTTGAAACTGATAACCTCAGCCACTAGCTCTTTAGCCGTTTCAGTTCAGGCGCCATGCTCGCAGAGTCAACCTGCCCATGCATGCACCACATCCGAAATCCTACCTGCCTCCTCTTGAGGTCTCAGCCTGATTTTGGCACTAGCGAGAGGTAGAGAGATGCGCTTCAGCTGTGTCTGCCGTGGAAAATTCAGTGTTTATTTGTGCACTGCCATGTAGTCGTAGCTTATTGTAAGACAACGTTGTTGTGGGAACTTGCTCAACCCTCTAGGGGTGGCATATCTCATATATATATAGGGGTACATCGTACATATACACGTATAATACAGAGGCAGCTATACAAAGTCTAACACCCCCCCTCAATCTCAACTCACTCCTGATGTAGCATGAAGGTTGAGATTGCGCCTACAGACCTCAAACATGGGCAAAGGTAGAGGCTTGGTGAAGATGTCCGCAAGTTGATCCTTTGACGAGATGAACTTGACTTGTAGTAGCTTCTTCGAGACACGTTCCCTCACAAAATGAAAATCAATTTCTATGTGCTTGGTCCGTGCATGAAACACCGGATTAGATGAAAGAAACATGGCACCGATGTTGTCACACCAAAGGACCGGTGGACGAGGTTGAGAGACACCCAATTCCTGAAGAAGGGACTCAACCCATATGAGTTCGGCGAGTTGCATCGGCAACCGCCTTATATTCGGCTTCGATGCTGCTGCGAGAAACGATGGCTTGCTTGCGTGCTCTCCAGGCGATCAAATTAGGACCTAGGAACACGAGCATAACCCCCGTGGATCGCCCTGTCGTCCGGACACCCAGCCCAATCAGCATCGGAGAACGCGGACAGAACCCCGATGAACTAGCCCGGAGATGAAGACCAAACGAGGACGTGTGACTGACATAACGCAAGATGCGTTTGACAGCAGACCAATGCACATCAGTAGGAGCATGCAAATACTGGCACACTGTGTTGACAGCATAGGACAAGTCTGGACGTGTGATGGTTAGATACTGCAAGCCACCAACAATACTGCGATATTCCGTGGCATCCTCAGAAGATAAGAGAACACCATCAGTGGCTGAGAGCTTGTCCGTAGAAGACATGGGCGTGGGTGACATCTTACACTTGAGCATACCAGCACGGCGCAAGAGATCCAGAGAATACTTCTTCTGAGTGAGAGCCAGACCAGTGGACTGATGAGCAACCTCAATACCCAAGAAGAAGTGCAATTGACCCAAATCTTTGACAGCAAAATCAGCACCAAGAGCAGAGATGAGAGCCGTAGCAGCTGTCGGTGAAGAGCTGACCAAGATAATATCATCGACATAGACCAGTAGGTACATAGTCACACGGGGTCGCTGAAACAGAAACAGCGATGTGTCAGCCTTCGAGGGGATAAAGCCATGAGTATGAAGAGAAGAAGCCAGACGAGCGTGCCAAGCCCGCGGTGCTTGCTTCAATCCATACGGAGCCTTAGTCAGTCGACACAGATGATGTGGCTGATCAGGACTAACAAATCCTGGGGGCTGCCGCATGTAGACTTCTTCCTCAAGAAGACCATGAAGGAATGCATTCTGAACATCCAGCTGTCGAAGACACCAACCGCGGGAGACTGCCAAAGACAGGAGGAGCCGAATGGTGGTAGGCTTGATGACGGGACTGAAGGTGTCCTCATAGTCAAGCCCATGACGCTGTTTGAATCCCTTGGCAACAAGACGAGCTTTGTAGCGCTCGATGGAGCCGTCAGCATGTTTCTTCACTTTGAAAACCCACTTTGAGTCAATGATGTTGACGCGTGGGGGAGGAGGAACAAGCGTCCAGGTCTCATTCTGAAGAAGAGCCTGATCCTGCTCCATAGCAGCCCGCCAATGGGGAATGGTCATAGCGGCTTGATAACTGCGAGGTTCAGCAGTGGGATCATCCACAGCATGAGCCATGCAAGCTGCCAGCCACGCAACAGTGCCGTCGGTGCGCTCCTTCAGGCAAACAATGCCGCTGCGACTGCGCGTATGAGGACGCGAGGCAGCAGGTATGGGTGGAGGCGGTGCTGCCGGTGGTGAAGGCGCCGACGATGAAGGCGACGGCGAGGCAGGCGCGGCCGACCCAGGCGTAGTGGGCGGCGACAAATGCTGACCAGGGGCGGACCTGGGCGAAGCAGGGGGAGTCGCCACCCGAGGCGGCGTCGAGGGCGACGAGGGCTCAGGTCCAGGCGAGCACGGCCCGGGCGATGAGGAGGCGGGGTGGGCCAGCGGCGACACGGGCTGGGCCGTGCGCGCGGACGCCGTAGGCGTGCCAGGTGAGGAAGCACCAGGGGGCGATGGCGCCATGACGGGCACGGGACCCGGGGCATGCACATGCATGGCCGGATCGACGTGCTGCACCGGGGGAGCAGCGCAGTCGGGAAGAAGCTCCAGGCGTGCTCAGCGACCAATACCTGCACCATGATTAGGCAACAACACAGGCGCATACGCAACATCTTCAAATTGGCCAGGCAGAATGGAGGATGAATGCATGAGTGTATCGCTAGTGGATGGTTGTGGCATGGTAGAAAATGGGAAAACATTCTCATCAAAAACAACATCTCGTGATATGTAGACACGATTGGTCGGTACATGAAGGCACTTGTAGCCTTTGTAAAGAGAACTATACCCAAGAAATACACATTTTTTAGATCGAAACTCAAGTTTGCGACTATTGTAGGGGCGAAGGTGAGGCCAACAAGCACACCCAAAGGTGAGGCCAACAAGCACACCCAAAAACCTTGAGAAATGTGTAGTCAGGAGTTTCATGCAAGAGAAGTTCAATGGGGGTTTTCATATGAAGCACTCGTGTAGGTAGACGGTTAATAAGAAAGCATGCAGTAGCAAATGCATCACTCCAAAACCGAAAAGGTACAGAGGCATGAGCAAGAAGAGTAAGTCCAGCCTCAACTATGTGACGGTGTTTACGCTCAACGGCACCGTTCTGCTGGTGTGTATGCGGGCATGAGACACGATGAGAAACTCCAAGCTTGCTAAAGAATGTGTTGAGGTTGCGATACTCGCCCCCCCAATCAGACTGAACATGAATAATCTTATGCTGGAGAAGTCGTTCAACATGCTTTTGAAATTGAACAAATATATCGAACACATCAGATTTGCGCTTAATGAGATAAAGCCAAGTAAAGCGACTATAAGCATCAATGAAACTCACATAATAGTTGTGACCACTAACAGAGGTTTGGGCAGGACCCCATACATCTGAAAACACAATCTCAAGAGGACTCTTTACTTCTCTAGTAGATGAAACAAATGGTAGCTGATGACTCTTGCCTTGTTGACAGGCATCACACACACCTAACTCTTTATTGCTAGACTCTAGTGGCAGCTCATGACGGTGGAGAATATGGCGCACTATGGGAGTGGCGGGATGACCAAGGCGAGAGTGCCACTTGTGATGATGATACTCGAATCCCGCTGAAGACACGAGAGAGAGTAGGATCCTCCAAGCGGTACAACCCTTGGCTTAGGCGACCACTAAGCAGAACGTCCCGGGTGGCTCGATCCTTAATAAGAAGATCAAACGGGTGAAATTCACATAGGACATTATTATCAAGAGTGAGTTTTGGAACAGATAACAAATTACGAGTGACCGAGGGAACCCGTAAAACATTGCGAAGATGAAGTCTGTCTACTAGGAAGACTAGTCAAAAGAGATGCTTGGCCAATATGAGAGATGGGCATACCTGCGCCATTGGCGGTGTGAACCTTATCATGACCATAGTAGGGCTGGTGGGTGGTAAGCTTTTGAAGCTCACTCGTCAGATGATCGGTGGCGCCAGTATCCATGTACCACGCAGGATCGATGGGTAGGACGGAGTGGACCCCTGAACATGCTCCTTTCCCTTAGTCGCGGCAAAGGCAGCAGGGGCGGCAGTGGGAGGGCCAAAGTCGGCGAGCTGAGCCTGGCGTTCATTGCCCTGCCCATTGTTGCCGATGCCCAGAAAGCTGCGCTGAAAACGGCGGTGGCACTTCGAAGCGAGGTGCCCCGGACGTCCGCACAGCTGACAGACGCGAGTGTCGCCGGCTCGCCCGCCACCCGTGGTCGGTGCAGGGGGTGGGGCGGGTTTGGTCGCCGGCGGGGGCGCCGAACCAGCGCCGGGAGGCGCAGGCGGACGCGGGCCACGGTTGGCCCAGTGCGCCGCGGACTGGTCGGTGAAGACACCAGCGGCGCGACGAGCCTCGACGCGCTGCTCCGTGAACATGAGGCGCGAGTAAAGCTCGTGGGGAGGCAGCGGCGTCGTGGCGCCATTGACTGCCTCCGCCAGGTTGTCGTAGTCGGAGTCGAGCCCTTGGATGATGAAGCGGGCGAACTCCTCATCGCGGAGTGGCTGACCAAGCGAGGCAAGCGTATCCGCCACCACCTTGATCTTGTTGAAGTAGGTGGAGGCAGAGGAGTCGAGCTTCTTAATTTCACCGAGCTGCCGACGAAGGGCCATGGTGCCGGAGGTGGAGACGTTGGCGAACGCATGCTCCAGCGTGGTCCAAGCGTCCTTGGAGGTGGCGGCGAAGAGGACGAGACCAGCGACTCCCTCACCTAGGGAGCCCTGGATGGCGGAGAGGATCGCCTGGTCCTGCTGAACCCACACGCGGTGGTCTGGATTGATGGCGGGGCCTTGCACAGTCATGATCACCTGAGGAGGACATGGAAGAGAACCATCAACATACCCAAGAAGCTCATGGCTGCGGAGCAGCGGCAACACCTTAGCTCGCCAGAACAAATAGTTGTCCGGGGTTAGCCGGATAGTGATCTGGTTGGCGAAGTGAAACGGCGCCGCCGGTACCGTGGCCGACCCCGGTGCAGCCGTGGCGTACACGGGAGGCGCGACAGCAGGGGCCGGCGCCAAGGGCGCGGGCATGGGTGGAGGAGGCTGCATCCCGGGCGAGGCCGAGGCAGCGGAGCCCCCCGAGGCCGTCGGCACGACGGAGAGGGCCGTGTCCAACGTCGGAAGGGCGGTGGCGGGTGAACCCGCTGGGGCGGATGTTTCCGCTGTGGCGGCGCCGAGAGACGCCGTGGAGGCCGCAGACGAGGCGGCGAGAAGGGTGGCCGCGGCGACAGTGCTCGGCAGCGGAGGCGGAGCCGAGTACATGGAGCCAACGGCGGTGGTGCCGAAGAACTGCGGCGCCTGGGGAGCAAGCGGGGACGGAGGCGAGTTGAGGAGGGCAGCGAGCGATGCGGGAAGAAGCCCGGAGCTCATGGTGCCCGATGCGGAAGCGGTCATGGTGGGGAGAGGCGGCGGCGCGGCGCAACGCGTAGGGTTTGAGGCGGCGGCGGCGCTAGGGTTAGGGTAGGCGGATCGGTGTTAGGCTGATACCATGTAAGACAACGTTGTTGTTGGAACTTGCTCAACCCTCTAGGGGTGGCATATCTCATATATATATAGGGGTACATCGTACATATACACGTATAATACAAAGGCAGCTATACAAAGTCTAACACTTATAAACCGTTGTACTGTATGTTTTCTATCAGGTGATTATGCCGACATAAGCTCTTCATGGTGCGCCCGATCGGCCGGAACGACGAACAGCCCAAACGTATGCAAACAGAGAATGACAGAGTTCGTTCAACACGATAGGCATTAGATAGCTACACTTTGTTTTTAATACTCCAGCTTTTTTATGTTAATCAATACCATATATGTTTATAGTAGCAAATAGTATATGGTAAAGATATATGAATTATCTTCTAAAAACCTATGCCTAGAGAATTTTAATATATCAAATACCACCACTGATGTTGGGAAGAAGATCTCACCGTCGAACTAAGGACCGAAAATCATTTGTTGTAGACGATATCATTGGGAGAGTAAAAAGAAAACGGCTACCAAAGATCCAACCTAATCTATTATAAACACTACTATTAATACTAATAAAAACTCAGGTTCATACCCCTACTGACGCCGGCGAGGCCAACCGAGGAATAGAAAACCGATCTATGCATGACGGAGATGGAGATAGAGGTGGAGGCGGCACTGGGTTTCTTTTCACAGGTTAGCTACTCCGTAATTAGTTTCACTCTAGGAAGAAAAAAGTTAGCACTACTTCAGTTTGGAGCGATTATTCCACACGGTTTAATTCGTTCGTTTTTCTGATGATTAGTGAACACTGCACAAATCAGAAAGAGCACTCCTGTACTTCCAAGACCCTTTCTGTCCCGCTGGAGAGTGTACTGTTGAAGCGGAGTCCCATAGTTGTTTTTTATCAGATGAAGCGGAGCGGAGTCCCACGCAGTTTGATCATTTCGGATCCTGCGCCATTCTCCTGGACTCTGGAAAACATGAGAGTGAGGCTCAACAAGGAGGGAGCCCATAGGCCCAAGAAGGAGAGAGCACATAGGCCCAAGAAGGAGGGAACCCAGTAGCGTAAAAGAAAGGCACCTTTTTTTCTCGAAAATGAGGCACCACCAATCAATCTCTAGCTCCATGGAGCTCGTTAGAAAAAGAAATCAAAAATGGCATTTGCAGGTTTCAAAAATCTGGAAAAAAAATCTAGATGTAAATAATGATGAAATCTACTGTAGTGCTGACGAAAAAAAAACAGTCGGAAATCCATTGTATCTAGGTATGGTGAACAATGCATATTTTCAAAAATTAAATTTTTGTCAGATTTTTCAATTTTGTGTACCCGAAAATACAATGAATTTTGAATTGAGTTTTTCATGGTAGTAGAGTTCAATGTTATCTACACCTATGATTTATATTCTGATTTTTTTGAAACTTACAAAAGTTGATTTCAAAATTTTCAAAAAAGGCCATCATAGAGCTGCATATTTTTCTCATTTTCCAAACGTATTACATTTTAACGGGGTACATCACTTGTTGCATTCTACTTGAAAGTACCGTGACAGTGTCATACATGGAAATTCAAGAAAAAAGTGGCATATATGTGGAAATTCATAAGGGGAGAAAACTGCATAGGTGTGTATAGAGCGCAATAAAAAAAAGTAAATAGAACATAAACAAAATAGAGACGTAAATGGATGAGAGATTTACAACACAACCCAACGGAACCTCTCAGCAGTCACAAACTTGAGGAAGTGATGACACCAAACTATGTACCTTCCAAGTCGTTGGGATTTCAAAGGCGGAGTGCTTGCTGCAAACATGTTATTCCTTTCAGACACCATTTAAGGCAAGGATATCTCCAACTATTGTTTAAGAACATCTTTAGCGTTCCCACCAAAAAGGACATATTCAACAGCCGAATTCATTTCAGATGTCAAATGTGTCTGTTTTGGTCCGTGCTAGTCAGGTCGCGGACCTAAAGTTGCTCGTACGGACACATTTATCTGCTTGGGTCGGGTGGTAGCCACAGTGGTCCGACCCATTTGTTCAGGCCTAGCCATTTTTCATGAATTTTCCGTATTTTCAACTGAAATGCTTCATATATATTGAAAAAAATAATGTTACAACCGGATAAATTTAAGTAGCATACATCCAAATAAACAACATAATTCATCGTTAACCTAGTTCAGCAAATTAAAGAACATAGTTCATAATTAAACGAACAAAATGAAATGGGATGATTACTCCTCGTGGCCAATGGCTCCCAAGTGCAGGAGATCAGTTGTAGTACTTTTCAATAAGAAAGGTTGTCGAACCCACGAGGAGTTGAAGGTATTGGTTAGCGGATTTGACAAGTAAAAAATAATAAGAATGCAGTAGTTTTGGTGTTTTGGATGTATAGTTTGCAATAAAATAAAGTGCAGAAAGTAAATAGCAATATGTAAATGCTATAAATGAGAGAAAGCCCAATCCTCTATGCAACAAGATGACAAGCTCAAGTGTGTGCGCGCTTATATGAGACAAGTGTTCCGGATGGCGGCATGGATTTATTAGCATTTAGAGTTTAACGCAACATGGTAAATGTTTTTTCAAGTTTTATTCAATTATGGGCGAGCCTAAATTAGGTGCAGTCATAGATATGAGTAAATGCACCTCTTATGATGGGTCCTAGAGCCATTCTCATGTGCAAGTATAGGAATCATTAAGACATAAAATGTCCCACCATAGCAATTAGTTCATTGGTCCCCAACATAAACCCCTCTAATGCAACTCAAAGTATTGGAAAATAGTTTTTGTCATTCCGTCCCTTCCAACACTGATTCATTACATTAAAGTGTAGCACAATGAGCCCATATATGTGAAGTAATATGCAGTCGAAGTTCGGATAAAACCATCATTGAACAACATAAAATAAAAATAAAAATGACCAAATACTCATTACATATCATATAGAATTATAGTCAGATCATCCTATGCTCTCAGGAAACATAGGGAACTACTCACAAGTATCAAACATGATATGGACCAGAGGCATAATGATTACAACACAATCTGAATATATAATCTCTCCACCAAATAAAGACAAATACCAATCACAAACATGCAACTAGCCCTTAATACAATACTCGGGGTTCAATCGAACACAAACTATGAGGGTGGTGAAATCGATCTCGTAGATGGCGATGGTGGTGATGATGGTGATGATGGAGATGTTTATGGATTTGCCTCCTGATGACCCACAAGTATAGGGGATCGCAGCAGTCTTCGCGGGTAGTAAAACCCAATTTATTGATTCGACACAAGTGGAGACAAAGAATACTTGAAAGCCTTAACAGCGGAGTTGTCAATTCAGCTGCACCTGGAAGCAGACTTGCTCGCAAGAGTTTATCGGTAGTAACAGTTTTATAGCAGTAGCGGTAGTGAAATAACGAGCAGCAGAGTAACGAGAGACAGCGGTAGTGATTATAGTAAACAGCAGGATTAAAATACGTAGGCACGGGGACGGATAACGGGTGTTGCATGGATGAGAGAAACTCATGTAACAATCAAGCAGGGCATTTGCAGATAATAATAAAACGGTGTCTAAGTACAAAGCAATCAATAGGCATGTGTTCCAATTATAGTCGTACGTGCTCGCAATGAGAAACTTGCACAACATCTTTTGTCCTACCGGTCGGTGGCGGCCGGGCCTCAAGGGAATCTACTGGATATTAAGGTACTCCTTTTAATAGAGCACCGGAGCAAAGCATTAACACTCCGTGAACACATGTGATCCTCACATCACTACCATCCCCTCCGGTTGTCCCGATTTCTATCACTTCGGGGCCATTGGTTCCGGACGACGACATGTGTATACAACTTGCAGGTAAGACCATAAACAATGAATATCATGATGAAACAATAACATGTTCAGATCTGAGATCATGGCACTCGGGCCCTAGTGACAAGCATTAAGCATAACAAGTTGCAACAATATCATCAAAGTACCAATTTGTTGCGGTCAGAAACCCACCGGCGAGCAGCGACGGGCAACACAGTAGAGCCGGGAGGCTCCCAGGATGCGCGGCTGGCCCTGGTCCCTCGAGCGACGGCCCGCAAAGCCTCGGCACGCGCGTCCGATGTTGGTGCAAGGGCGTGCCACCTGACCTATACCTGGTCGGGAAGGTGATGGATTTGCTTCGCTTAGTTTCTGCATGGCATACACGTAAACATTAAATACGAGCCTCGATCGGCTCTCAGGTTGTCCTGTGAATCGGCTCAAGGAGCCGATCCACCCATGATTCGTATGAGGTATACGATCACATGGTGGTCCTGCTTGATCAATATAAAGCTAATACGACCTACGACAATTTAGGGTTTTCACCACATAATCGGAACATCCTACGCGTGATTGAGCACGGCAGCCACGCACGGTGATAATAAACCGACCCTAGACAAGGCCTAAAAACCAACATGAAGTTGATCCCCGGAACATCTTATCTCGGGGCTAGCAAACTACACCCTACGTGCCACTCGGATCCTTCAACCCGTTTGCAAGGCCTAACTATGCGAGATATTAAACTAATCCTTGAAGAACAAGGAGCAATCATAACGGATCGGATCTACTAAATAATGATCAAGCGAGGTGCCGCCCTTACACCTAAGATAGGTGTAAGGGCGGCTAGACGTCTAAGGGTTGCATGGACGAAGGCATATGATACGATGAAACAATGCTAACCCTAACACATCTATGATAACTACGTTGCTCGCCATCAACAAGGCTTCGGCCACGAGCAACGCATGAACAGCGAATAAACGTGTCTCGCCTAGATCGCAAGATGCGATCTAGGCAGCATGATGCTTACCCGGAAGAAAACCCTCGAAACAAGGGAGTCGGCGATGCGCCTAGATTGGTTTGTGATGAACGTGATTGTTGTTTTTCTCAATAACCCTAGATACATATTTATAGTCCGTGGACTTTCTAACGTGGGAATAATCCCAACCGTGCACGAGCCAAATTCTATCTAACCGACACGTATCCTACTATATTTACAGATACATGGGCAAACTAGCCCAAACTTTGTATACAAGGCCGATTCATGTATTTCTTCCGTGTATATTCTTCAAGCCCATCTTAATCGCGGCCCACCTACGATCCGGTCAAATTCTGGTGATAACACATGCCCCCCTGGTTTTGGAAATGATAATTCCAAAATCACTCTGTTTTTCCTTCGTCGGGTCATGTCGTAGCAGAGCAGAACCGTCGCAGTACCTATCATCATGATGCCTTGCCTCCTCAACTTCTCCGCGTGACCTGGCAAAATTTTTTTTTCTTTGGGCACCACTTCCTCAGAAACTGCTGTGGCATTGAATCTCCACTATATCCCCTTTTATTTAACCGCTCCAAACAGTTCGCCACTTCATCCCCTTGCTATGTTCTGGCCATCGGCACCAAAAAAACCCCGATCTCAGAGCAATGTCTTCCTCCTCTTCCTCCCTTGAGCAATCGGCTCTTTCTTTGTAAGAAATCCTATTATTAATGAAGAAAATATTCCCCTATTAATTTTGCTTTCTTGTCAATTTTGCCGATTGTCGAACGAAGTCGCTGTACAGAGAGCCGATGGCAGGGCATCGGCTTGCACTATAAACGCGATTTGAGGCCAAACAGTTGCCTATTCACACGTGTCAAACAGGTCCAGTCCATGTCCAAACCATCCTCCAACCTCAAACGCGTAGATTCAACTCCTCAGCAAATCCACTGGGAGATTCATCTCAGATATCATGATCTCTGGTCTGAAACCGTTCTGTTAACCTGCTCAATTGAGCTTGTTCCTCTAGAGTCGATAGCAATGCATCAGCTTTAATTATTCTGAAGTCGATGTCCGTGCATCGGCTATACTAGTATACTGTTGTCTTCGCATATTTTCTCAAGTCGATGTCTGTGCATCGGCTGTGATTTGTATGTACATTTTTTTACTGGCCGATTTAAAATCGGCCCCCATATCTCACTGCCCATCATCCCACATGCTTGGAAAATACTTCTTGAGATGCTGGCCATTGACGGCCACTGGGAACTTCACACCATCCAACTGTTCAACCATGTAGGCATTGCCCTTCAAAACCTAGATGACTTTGTAAGGACCGTGCCAATTAGGAGACCATTTGCCATATGCTTTATCCTTGGTTCCTAGTGGCAACACGGCTTCCCATACTAAATCACCAACTTGAAACTCCTTTGGTCTCACCTTCTTATTGTACGCACGAGCTACCCTGGCTTTGTTCTCTTTAATCTTCTCCAACGACCAAAGTCTAAGTTCCGTTGCATCCTCAATAGTGTCACTCATCAGGGCTGCATATTCTTCGTACTGTCAGATCATTTTGAAACGTGACACGTCTCGATCCAGCCGTAATTTCCCAAGGTAATACGGCTTCCTACCCATAGACAAGCTGGTATGGAGAAGTCTTTATAGCTCCATGGCATGACATGTGATAGGCCCACAAAGCTTCTGACAATGTCTCATGCCACACCATAGGGTTCTAGTCAATCTTCCTCTTAATC
>NC_061510.1:146328261-146362198 GCF_022539505.1 Lolium rigidum
TAGGTATCCCACCTGCAGAAACATCTCTCTATGAGTTTAAAAAAAACTAATTACCTCACTCGGAAGAACCATTACTCCACAGTTCAGTGTGCCATCCTCTACGGTTTAGAATCAGAGCTTTAGAAGCGCTTTGAGAACCATGACCCTCATGATATAATCAGTGAGCTCAAAATGATATCTGAAACTCATGCGGCCGTGGAAAGCTATGATGCCTCTGAGAAGTTCTTTAACTGTAAGATGGAAGAGGGCAGCTCCGTTAGCGAGCACGTGCTCAAAATGTCTAGGCACGCGAAGAAGCTCCTAGACTTGGGAATAACGATTCCTAATGCTTTGGAGATCCATCGTGTCCCCCAATCACTACCACCTAGTTACAAGAACGTCGTGATCAACTACAACATGTAGTGCATGAACAAGACGTTATGTGAACTCTTCTCTATGCTGAAAACTGCTGAAGTGGAGATTAAGAAAGAGCACCAAGTGTTGATGGTCAATAAGACCACCAATTTCAATAAGCAGGGCAATCCTAAGGAAAAGGGTAAATTTAAGAAGGGCGGCAAGAAAGCTGATGCGCCTCCTAAGAAACCCAAGGCTGGCCCCAAGCCCGATCGCGTGTGCTATTACTGCAAGGAAGAGGGGCACTGGAAGTGGAACTGCTCCAAGTACCTGGAAGATCTGAAGAGCGGCAACATCAAGAACAATATATCTTATATACATATTATTGATGTGTATCTTACTAGTAATCGTAGTAGTACCTAGGTATTTGGTACTGGTTCGGTTGCTCACATTTATAACTCGAAACAGGAGCTACGGAATAAACGAAGAGTAGCGAGGGATGAGGTGCCAATGTGCGTTGGAAATGGATCCAAGGTCAATGTGATCGTTGTCGGCACGCTCCCCTTCATCTACCATCGGGATTAGTTTTAAATCTAAATAATTGTTATTTGGTGTCTGCGTTAAGCTTGAACACTATATCTGGATCTTGTTTATTGCAAGACGATTATTCATTCAAGTCTGAGAATAAAGGTTGTTCGATTTATATGAATAATATCTTTTATGGTCATGCACCTAAGATGAATGGTTTATTCTTATTAAATCTCGATAGTAGTGATACACATGCTCATAACATTGATGCTAAACAAATAAAATTAAATGATAATTCTACATACATGTGGTATGCGTCGTCTTACTCACATTGGAGTAAAGCGCATGAATAAACTCCATTTCGATGGACTTCTTGAATCAATAGATAGATGCGAAGCATGTTTGATGGAAAAAACGACTAAGACTCCATTCTCTAGTATAATGGAGTGACCTATAGACTTGTTGGAAGTAATACATACCGATGTATGTGGTCCAATGAGTGTATCATCGTCGCTGTGGTTATCGTTATATTCTTACTTTTACGGATGATTTGAGTAGATACGGGTATATCTACTTGATGAAGCATAAATCGAAACTTTCGAGAAGTTTAAGAAATTCCGAGTGAATTAAGTAGAAAATCAGCGTAACAAGAAGATTAAGTGTACTGCGTTCTGATCGCGGAGGTGAATATCCGAGTTACGAGTTTGGCATGCATTTAAAGAAATGCGGAATACTTTCACGATTGACACCGCCGGGAACACCACCGCGCAGTGGTGTGTCCGAATGTCGTAATCGAACTCTCTTAGATATGGTTCGATATATGATGTCTCTTACAAATTAACCGTTATCGTTTTGGAGTTATGCATTAGAGACAACCGCATTCACTTTAAATAGGCACTATCTAAATCCATTGAAATGACACCGTATGAATTGTGGTTTAATAAGAAATCTAAGTTGTCGTTCCTTAAAATTTGGGGTTGCGAAGCTTATGTAAAAGAGTTACAACCTGACAAGCTCGAACCCAAAATGGAGAAATGCTTCTTCGTAGGATACTCTAAATAAACAATTGGGTATACCTTCTATCACAGATCCGAAGGTAAAACTTTTGTTGCCAAGAACGTATCCTTTCTTGAAAAAGAGTTTCTCTAGAAAGAAGTGACTGGAAGGAAAGTAGAACTCGACGAGGTTGCTGAACCTTCTTTCCAAATTGAGAGTACCGCATCACGGAAGATGTTCTTTTGCCGCCTGCATCGATAAGAGAGGAAGCTAATGATAATGATCATGAAACTTTTAACAAAGTTGCTACTCCGACCCTCGCAGAGTTGATGAGGATTCGTGCCACTCCTGATTGGTATGACCCCGCCTTAAATGTCATGTTGGTAGACAACAATGACGACCCTGCGACGTATGAGGAAGCAATAATGAGCCCCGATTACAACAAATGGTAAGAATCCATGAAATCTGAAATGGAATCCATGTATGAAAACCAAGTATGGACTTTGGTGGACTTACCTGATGGCTGCAAGGCTGTCGAGAACAATTGGATTTTCAAAAGAAAAAATACGCTGATGGTAATGTTACTGTCTATAAAGCTCGACTTGTCGCGAAAGGGTTCCAACAAATTCAAGGAGTTGACTACGATGAGACTTTCTCACTTGTAGCGAAGCTAAAGTCTGTGAGGATTTTGTTAGCAATCGCTGCATTTTTTGATTATGAAATTTGGTAGATGGATGTCAAAACGTCGTTCCTTAATGGTTACGTTGAGTCCGAGTTGTATTTGGTACAAGCCAAAGATTTTGTCGATCCTAAAGATGCTAACAAGTTATGCAAACTTCAGCACTCCATTTATGGACCGAAGCAAGCATCCCGGAGTTGGAAGCCACGCTTTGGTAAGGTGATCAAAAACTTTGGATTTACACAAACTTTTGGGGAAGCATGTATTTCCAAGAAAGTGAGTGGGAGCTTTGTAGCATTTCTGATACTGTATGTGGATGAGATATTGTTGATTGGGAATAATATAGAACTTCTTGGTAGTATCAAAGGCTATTTGAATAAAAGTTTTTCAATGAAGGACCTTGGCGAAGCAGCATACATTTTAGGCATCAAGATTTATAGAGATAGATCAAGACGCTTAATATGACTTTCACAGAGTACATACCTGGAAAAAGTTCTAAAGAAGTTTAGAATGGATGAAAGCATGAAAGGGTTCTTGCCTATGTTGCCAGGTAAGACCTTGAGTAAAACTCATAGTCCAGCTACGTCAGAAAAAAGAGAAAGGATGAACAAAATCCCGTATGCCTCGGCCATAGGCTCTATCATGTATGACGTGTTGTGTACAAGACCAGATATCGCACATGCTGTTAGTTTGACTAGAAGATATCAAAGTGATCCAGGAATGAAACACTGGACGGCGGTCAAGAATATCCTAAAGTACTTGAAAGAACTAATGACATGTTTCTTTGTTATGGAGGTGACCAAGAGCTTGTTGTAACCAGTTGCACCGATGCTAGTTGGAACACAGATCCGAATGACTCTAAGTCACAATGTGGATACATATTTATTTTGAATGGTGCATCAGTGAGCTGGAGGAGTGCTAAGCAAAGCGTTGTGGCGAAATCTTCAACTGAATTAGAATACATAGTTGCTTCGGAGGCTTCATCAGAAGCGATATAGATGAAGTGTTTTATTACTGAGCTTGGTGTGGTTCCTAGTGCGTTGGACCTGATGACCATCTATTGTGATAACATGGATGCCATAGCCAATGCACAAGAGCCAAGGTCACACAAGAAGTTGAACCATATCAAGCTACATTTTCATTCTATTCGCGAGTATGTCGAAGATGGCGACATAAAGATTTCCATAGTACATACAGATCTGAATGTGGCAGATCCGTTAACTAAACCTCTCCCTAGAGCGAAACATGACCTACACCAGAACGCCACGGGTGTTAGGTATATTACCATGTAATATAAACTATTGACTCTAGTGCAAGTGTGAGACTGTTGGAGATATGCCTAAGAGGCAATAATAAAATGGTTATTATGACACCTTTGTCTTTATGATAAATGCTTGCATCCCATGCTTTAATTGTATTAATTGGAAGCATTAATACTTGTGTGTTTTGTAAACATAAAAGAGTCCATAGTAAGCCTCTTTTTAAACTAGCTTGTTGATTAATAGATGATCATAGTTTCATGATCATGAACATTGGATGTTATTAATAACAAGATCATATTATTAGGTGAATAATGTGATGGACACACACGCATAGTAAGTGTAGCATATGATCAAGTCATTAAGTTTGTTTTGCTACAAGTTTTAAGATACATAGTAACATAATCCTTCGACCATGAGATCATGTTAATCACCTGCACTTGGATGGATGCTTTTATGACATCAAACACTACTTCGTAAATGGGTGGTTATAAAGGCGTCATCAAGTATTCGGAAAGTATGGGTTGAAGCGCGTAGATCAATAGTGGGATTTGTCCATCCAAATGACGGATATATATACTCCGGGCTCTCTCGGTGGAATGTCATCCAATTATCTTGAAAGAATGTGACTGGCTCACAAGAGATGTCATATCACGGTACGAGTAAAGAGTACTTAATAGTAACGAGGTTGAACTAGGTATAGAGATAACGACGATCGAACCTCGGATAAGTAAAGTATCCCGCGACAAAGGGAATCGGTATCGTATGTTAATGGTTCTTTCGATCACGAAGTCATCGTTGAATATGTGGGATCCATTATGGATCTCCGGGTCCCGCTATTAGTTATTGATCGGGGAAGTGTCTCCATCATGTCTGCGCAGTTCACGAACCGTAGGGTGACACACTTAAGGTTTGATGTCGTTTTAAATAGATATGGAATATGGAATGTAGTTTGAATATTGTTCGGAGTCTCGGATGGGATCCAGGACATCACGAGGAGCTCCGAAATGGTCCGGAGAATAAAATTCATATATGAGAAGTCATATTCCAAGTTTGGGAATGGTCAAGTGAATTTATGGAATGTTCTAGAAGGTTCTAGAATCCTCCGGAAAATTTCACTATGGCAGGCCCTAGCCAACCCACTAGGTGGGAAGGTGGAGTCTATGGTGGACTCCGCCTCCTTGGCCGGCAAATTCAAAAGGAGCGGGGGGGGACCCACCTTGACTAGGTTTTGACTTTTGCATATATGGTAGGTTTCCAATAGGACTCTCCCATCAGGAGTATGATTGGAGCCTAGGGTTGTCCACCTATATAAAGAGAGGAGGAGCGGAGGGGCCGGACACAACATTGGCTGCACCACCTCAAGGGCACCAAGGCCGGCGCCCTAGCCCCTCTCTCCCAAACCCTAGTGCCACCCTCCTCCACCTCTCTCTCTCTCTCTCTCTCACGGCTAAGGCGAAGCCCTGCAGGTGATCTCCACCAACACCGTCACCACGCCGTCGTGTTGCCGGGATTCCGCGGAGGATCTACCACTTCCGCTGCCCTCTGGAATGGAGATAAGGACGTCTTCATCAACACCATACGTGTGACCGAGTGCGGAGGTGCTGCCTGATTGCGGCACCATCGGGATCTTCTAGTCTCTCCTGAGAGCGGCAAGTGCTCGACTACATCATCCACGAGATTTATCTCGTTAACGCTTAGCGATCTTTGAGGGTACGTTGATCCCATCTCGTTGCTACCATCTACTAGATTAGATATTGGCTTGTTATTCGTTCTTGCAGTAGGAATTTTTTGTTTTCTATGCTACAAATTCCTACAGATACAACTTCAGATATTCATTTTTTTGTTCTAGACCTGCAGACCCAAGGCCAAGATCGGTAGACGCCCG
Source organism: Lolium rigidum (assembly GCF_022539505.1). Taxonomy (NCBI): domain Eukaryota; kingdom Viridiplantae; phylum Streptophyta; class Magnoliopsida; order Poales; family Poaceae; genus Lolium; species Lolium rigidum. The sequence continues at coordinate 146,333,945 of NC_061510.1, forward strand.
GTCTAACTATGCATAGTTTGTAGTTGAGCCACAACAAGAACAAATCTCCACATATTTTCTTCAGGTGGAGATATTGTTGAAAGCAACCCAAATGAAGAAAACCCCAATTATATAAAAGAAACTTACCTTACCTTCAGCGCGCAGATGAGTGATTTCATGTGGTTTGAGCTCTAGCGTCACCTTCATCGCCATGAGCGTCTCCTCCTCTGGTGTATGTGCACACCGCTGAAGATTCTCCGTGGGATATTTGGGTAGAGTACTCGGAGTAGTAAAGAGTATAGTCAGTGCGAACATAAAGTCGATCATCGGTAGTGGTGGGCCACACTAGCAGTGTCACACATTTGACCAATCTACATGGTTGGACCCAGTATAACCGTCAAGATCAATCTAGGGCGATGTAATATCTACCTATGTTGAACTACTATGGCATTAAGAAGCGTCGGTCCATCGGACCACCTATCACATTGTAATTATCTATCGTTATGGGATCTACCATGGTGGAAAAATATGTAAATATGTGTGAGCTTTGTTAGCCACCGGAAAATTGTATCCTGGCCCCGGGAAAAAAATTGGCACGCTGTTTTTGACTTTGCCGTACAAAAAAATTGTTGGGTATGGGACTCAATTTTGTAGTGATCTCAGTCAAAACGATAATATTTTGCCCGCAGAAAATCCACCCAAATTCCATGGTCAGCCTTCATGATCTTCACCCACCAGGATCATTGCCATGTTCATGAGTTTGGTATTGAGAATGCCGAAGCCCACTCTGGACTTGTAATGATAGACCGATGGTCAATTAACCATATTGTACTTACACTTCAGAACAACTCGTTCCAAAAAAGAACCAAGGTGGGTGTTTATCCATCATCCCATGAAACTACCTCCTAAAAGCAAACTTCCCATCGCAAACAAAGGCAAGCTCGACAAGCAAGTATTGGTGAGGACCAACCTTTCGTCCACTTCCTTTCCATGGGTCCATCCGATCCCCATGTCGGTTGTCAGAAAGTCCCACTCAGCTAATGTGATCCTGGAATCACTCAACGATAGAGCCGGGTACGATATAGGGAAAGAGCTTACCACGTACTTTAGCATGCATACATGCATGCAGTGTACGTTTCTGCCAATTTGGTCACCCACGTGACCACAACTTCACTTTGTTGAGGTTGATGTTTAGTCCATAAGTGATTTCAAAACACAATAAGATAAAATTGAGTTTTTCAAAGCTAGTGGCTCAGTCAAAATAATCGTGTCATCGTAATATTGTAAGTGACATACCCCTAGGTATCAGGTGTGACACAAGACCACAGTTATGTCCTGCAGCATAGGCTCTATTCAGGATTGCTACTAATGTGTCTACCCTAAAGTAAAAAAATACGCTCGGGGAGAGGGGGGGCCTTTCCTAACGCAACAGCTGTTAGGGGAAAAGGGGCCGCTTCCCCATTGACCAACGCAATTGTCTATCCCTGAGACCAAGAACATACACTACTAGGAAAAGGGCAATCAGTGGCGCACCACTTTTACCCATCAGTGGCGCACTAGTGGTGCGCCACTGTTATCACGCCACTGCTAAGTTTTAGTAGTGGCGCACTAGTGGTGCGCCACAACTACCCTAAGTAACAGTGGCGCACTACGTGGTGCGCCATTGACAAGTCCAGTGATGCGCCACTATTACCCCAAAGGGGTGCGCCACTGTTGTTCTGCAGTAGTGCGCCACAACTCTATGGTTTCGGTGCGCTACTGCTACCTCCTGGGGTGCGCCACTGTTATGGCGTTCTGGTGCGCCATTGCTGCCTGTACAAGTGCGCCACTGCAGTCTCTCAGACGTGCGCCATTGCTGGCAGCAGCGGTGCGCCACTGCTACTTTCGAAAGGGGATCAGAGAGTAGTGCGCCACAAGGTCCAAACTAGTGCGCCACTGCTACTTACTGGTCGTGCGCCACTGATGGTCCTCTAGTGCGCCACTGCTAGTATTTCGTTTTTATTTTTTGTATTCCTGGCAGGTATTTGTACAGGTTGTATATCACACTATAACAACACAAATACAGTATATATAACACATATAAGCAGCTAGCACAGTATACCAATACATAGTCCTTCACATTAGCCTCCATGATTCACAAGATTTCAAATATTAGATAAGTGTTACGGTGTTACAAGTCAAATGAGCTAGTGGTTACACAAGGTCGATCATCTAAACTAGCATCACATAGAAGAGAGCTAGAGTCACTACTAGCACCGTCCCGATGAAAGTGGTCTTCATCCGGTTCCTCCTCCGCTCCGTCCTCTCTCCCGCCAGATAGCGTGCGTATCTGTCTTCGGCCTCCGCTCTAGTGGTGTACCCTTTGTAGCTGTTACCGCTAAAACGGTGAACCTGTCTCCGACACTCCTCCCGGTCGTTGTAGACTCCGGGAACCTTGCCCTTGTACACGACATACCACGTCATATCTGCGTACATATGCACAAGCCAAAGAAACATTAGTGCACGCTCATAGATGTTTGCAACGAATAAGAGCAAACTCAAAAACGATCCAAGTAGTATGAACTAAAAGGCATGCCTCATAAATTGTTGGTCGGAACAAATATTAACATTTAGGGACGGAGTCAGTGAAACCAAGTAGGATGCACAAGAGATTGATACTTGTGTCATCGCACCAGGTTCACTGACCCCTCCCCCAAGTGTATAGGTGACCAACATTCTAATCATCGGCATTTTGAGATACCAAAGCAAATGGAAGAATGACAAGGGCCTCATACTTTGTCGGTCCAAACAAATATTAACATTTAGGGAAGGCGTTAGCGAGGCCAAGTAGGATGCACAAGAGATTGATATTTGTGCCATCGCACCGAGCTCGCTAGCGCCTCCCCAAGTGTAGTGACCACAAAATTTAATCATCGGCCAATGCAATTAAGAAGTGCCAACTCAAATAAGAAACAAGTAGCTAGTATGAACTAAAAGGCATGCCTCATACATTGTTGGTCGGAACAAATATTAACATTTAGGGAAGGGGTCAGCGAAACCAAGTAGGATGCACAAGAGATTGATACTTGTGTCATTGCACCAGGTTCACTGACCCCTCCCCCAAGTGTATAGGTGACCAAACATTCTAATCATCGGCATTTTGAAATACGAAAGCAAATGGAAGAATGACAAGGGCCTCATACTTTGTCGGTCAAAACAAATATTAACATTCCGTGATGGCGTAAGTGAGGCCGGGTAGGATGCACAAGACATGGATATTTGTGCCATCACACCAGGCTCACTTACGTCACCACGGAGTGTACAAGTGACCAACCATTCTAATCATCGGCCAATGCAATTAAGAAGTGCCAACTCAAATAAGAAACAAGTAGCTAGTATGAACTAAATGGAATGCCTCATACATTGGTGGTCGAAACAAATATGAACATCCCGGGATGGCGTCAGTGAGGCCAAGTAGGATGCACAAGAGATTGATATTTGTGCCATCACACCAGGCTCACTGGCGACACCCCGGAGTGTACAGTTGACCGAACATTCTAATCATCGGCATATGCAAACAAAATTAACGACCAAATCAAGTGCGGAAAACGATAGAGCCATATATATAAGTTCACAAACATAGCCGAACTAGTAATTAAACAGACATGCAAGTAAAGTGCTGGGATAAAGTTTATTACAACAGAAGCTCGTCTTTAGTTCACAACTACATAACTAGGCTCGCACATCAAGACTTTCTCGGAGCGTGGATAAAACCGCCGCCTTTCTTCAAGCACATCCATGAGCGGTAGTCGTCACCCTGCATTTGGAGCATTGTGTCTATGTCACTGTTTGACGGCTGATAGCCGGCGAAGAACTCCCCCGCGCTTCTAACGACATCTTGATGGATGATTTCACAAAACTCTACTTGGATGCGGAAGAAGTCTTGCTTGATGCCGTCGTCAGGGACCCGCGCCAATTTGTTGGCCCAGTCTACGAGATGCTCGGGTAGCGTAAGCTGCTGCTGGTCCCGTATGAACTTATCCATGTGATAGAGGGCGTAGTAGGCATCCTTGTTACTAGAAGGCGGCTTCTTGACGCAGGGAAACTTTGTTTGGTGCTTGAACACATGCTTCCCGTACCTAACATTTGGCCTCTGCATGTTGCCTTTCGCTTTGACGTAGGCATTGAGAGCATCATCAAGTACGCCCTTGACATTCGTGTAGTCCGTGGTTGACTTACCGTCCGCATCGAGGTATGTGGCCACGGAATGTTTCGAGGTTATGGAGATGAGTGTGCAGGTTTTGTCTCTGCGTAGAACACATAATGTTTAAGAACATGACGATTGAAATCTAAAAAAATCATGAGTTAAGACCGGTACGGTGAGGGGGTGACTTACTCGGGAAATACAGGCAGGAGGATGTTACACTTCTTCGGTTCGCTAGAAAGAAGTCTTTGAGGTATCCACTCGCGATCGCCCGGTCTCCGGCGGTGGCCAAGTGGACGGCACGCATGTAGAAGGGGTCGGCTATCGCGATGTCCGGGATGTTGTGTCTAATGATCCGCATCGCCTTGCTGAGCGAGTATAGGCGAATGAAGGTGTAGTGCAGCGGATAACTGTTCAGCATGGCGAAGATGTCATCATACCGCAGGAAGATCTTCTCCGCGAAGCCACTATCGACAAAGCCATGGCCCGAGGGCACCTTGGCAATATACACCGGGTATCCATGATCTTTCTCCCTGAGACGCCGCTCCTCCATAAACTGAATACCGTCAACCGGAGATCGCATAGGACCGGGTGCAGCATCGTACAATCTTTGAATTAGCATCCGCTCACCCGACACATGCACCCTCGCCTCGATATTCTTGGGCACCGGTGGCCCGTCCCGAGCACGGATAGGTGCCGGCTGGGCCGGCGGACTTGTCGTCCTTCTTTTTCTTTTCCGTCCCTTCGGCTTTATATTTACTCGGGACTGCATTCTCCTCTTCGCAAGCCTTCTTCGGTGTGTTAGGACTGATAACACTTCTCACCTCGGCTATCGGCTGAGTCTCGGTGAAGTCGGCAGCTGGAGGCGTCTCCTGAGAACAGAATAGGCGCCGCTTGTTGCAATAGGTTTTCCCCTCGGCGGCAGCTTGAGAGGGTTGGCTACTAAGATCGTAGTCCATCACCCCAAAATCGAAGTTGCAGTCCAGGTTGGCGAACGTACTGTCCTCGTTCGGACCATCGTTCGGATCCTGTGCCATATGCATGTCCTCGTCGGCTGATGGCGGCACCGTTGGGGTGGTCTTGCCATGGCTTGGCGCCGGCACGGCTTGGGGTGCTGTCCGTGGGGTGGTGTCGCTCGCCCCCAAACGAATCTGGCTCTTTGGCCAAACCATGGACCAATTGAAGCATTGGTGGAGGGTAAGGACCTCATCTCCGTCGGCGCCATGGCGTTGAAAGGGAGGTACCACGTCGTCGTAGCCACTAAGCACCCGAACCAGTTGAATCCTATACACGTCGGGTGCCATGGGTACACCATGTAACTGGCGGTTGCTCGGTTGAACGATTTTGGCCCTGGCAACATCGATCAACTCGCCGTTCACAAAATGCAGGAGAGTGCATGGGACGTCGGCGACGGCACCCTGCGGAAAACATGTAGGGATTAGGGATGGCTAGCGTAGTCAAAGGCAAGGATATGGAAGTCATCGGAGACGAGGGTTGGTTACCGTGATGGCGTCTAGCTCGGCTAAGGTCGAGGCACCGCCGGCGGCGGGCGTGCCACTGATGGAGTGGCCGCTTGTTGGCGCGGTGCCGGGCGGCGTATTATCCGCGGCGACGGGTGCATTGAGCTGAAGTAATGGCGCCGCGGGAGACACCAAGGTTGGCGCCACGGGAGCCACCAAGGTTGGCGCCGCGGGAGCCACCAAGGTTGGCGCCGCCGGAGCCACCAAGGTTGGCGCTGCGGGAGCCACCAATGTTGGCGCCGCCGGAGACACCATTGTTGCCGCCTGCGGACTCACCGATGGCTCCACGTTGTGGGAGTTGCTGCCCGTGAAACTGGGAACCGGGGAGGCCCCTTTTTCCTCCCCTATACCACGCGTCCAGACCGGCAACCAAGGTAGGGATGATGGAGCTAAGCGTCGTGCCCACTTGGTCCTCCACTTGCTGTCGTTGCGTCCTCTGTTGGGTCTCCACGATATGTTGCACTTGTTGCCGCACTTTCTCCTGGACCAATGTCGGGATCTGCGCAACTTGTGCCTTGAGCTGTGCGACCTCCTTCTGTTGACTGCCAAAACCCACCGGCGGGCAGCGGCCTTGCCAACACCGTAGAGCCGGGAAGAGCCTAGAGCTGCGGCTGGCTGAGACCCCTCCGAGCGACGGCCCGCAATGCTCTTCTGGTCACACGCGGCGATGCGAAGTGCAAGGGCGTGCCACCTGACCTATACCTGGTCAGGAAGGTGATGGGGATGCCTCGCTTAGTTTCTGCAGGGCATACATGTAAACGTTAAATACGAGCCTCGATCGGCTCTCGGGTTATCCCGTGAATCGGCTCAAAGAGCCGATCCACCCATGATTCGTACGGGGTGCACGAATACTTGGTGGTCCCGCTTGATCAAGATAAAGCTAATGAGATCTACGACGATTTAGGGTTTTCACCGCATAATCGGATCATCCTACTCCAGAGTTGGGCCTCGCGGCCACGCACGGTGCTCGTAAGCCGATCCTAAACAAGGCCTAAAAACCAACATGAAGTTGATCCTCGGAACATCCTGTTTAGGACTTGCGAACGCCACCCTACGTGCCACCGGATCCTCCCCCTTTGTAAGGCCTAACTATTGCAGATATTAAACTAATCCTTGTAGAACAAGGAGCAATCGTAACGGATCAGATCTACTAAATAATGATCAAGCGGGGTGCCGCCCCACACCCGAGATAGGTGTGAGGGCGGCTAGATATGCAAGGGTTGCACTACGTAAGCATGCTTAAACGAAGAACAATGCTAACCCTAACACATCTAATGATAACTACGTTGCTCGCCATCAAAAGCGCTTCAGCACGAGCAACGCATGAACAACGTGGGGCTTGTGCTGCCTAGATCGCAAGATGCGATCTAGGCAGCATGTCGCTACTCCGATAGAAACCCTCGAGACGAAGGAGTTGGCGATGCGCCGAGATTGGTTTGTTTGGGGTTGAACGTGAGTTGTTGTTTATTCCATAAACCCTAGGTACATATTTATAGTCCAGGGGACTTTCTAATGTGGGCGTGCACCAAACCGTGCACGAGATAAACTCTAACTTTTAATCTAGATACAAACTACCATAATTAAAGATACACGGGCAGCTTAGCCCAAATTCTCCGTGCAAGGCCGCTTCATAGATCTTTCATGTGTAATCTTTCAAGCCCATCTTGATCGCGGCCCACCTCCTGATTGAGCCAAAATCTGGTGATAACACATGCCCCCCTGGTTTTGGTAATGATAATTTCAAAACCACTCTGTTTTTCCTCGGAGGGGTCGTGTCACTGCGAGAGCTGAACTGTCGCAGACATGCTTCATCATGACGACTTGCCTTCCCAACTTCTCTGCACGACTTGACAGTTTTGGCACCATGTCCTCGAGAACTGCTCGCAAATTAAAACCCCCAACTCCTTTTATTTAACCGCATCGAACAGTTCTCCCCTTCACCCCTTCCGTATTAGCACTCCAAAAAACCCTCCCCTGCAACCATGTCTTCTTCCTCTTCCTTCTCTTCTTCATCAGATCTTTCCCACGTGTCCTCTCCCATCCGAGAGTCGACGCCTTCGTGGGGTACGCAAGCGGCGTACGACATCCTCGCCCCAACGAAGTGGGACAAAGAGGACCACGACTCCTCCGTCAGGTCCGAGGATGACAAATCCTTGACCGACGGGGAGAGCGACCTCCGTTTCCTTGCTGTTGGGGAACCGGAGGAGGAGAGCGATGATGATCGCATCTCCTGGGCGGACTTCACCACTTCCGAGGAGGTGAAGGAGGAGGAAGAGGAGGAGGAGGACGAAGACAGCTCCTCCGACGAGCCGCCGGCCAAACGCCGCCACCTCTGGCCCGGGAACCTTAGCGACGTCGACAGTGACGACGAAGCTGACGAAGAGGATGAAGACGATGAGGGTCCTGCCGGCGGCCGCTGGAGCAGCGATGACGAGCCGGTAGGGAGCAGCGCCGGCAGCGGCGATGACGGTGACGACGACGACGAGAGCAGCGGCCCCTAGATAGGGTCTTAGCATAGGGCTAGCAGTAGCAGACGGGGCAATGTATCCCCCTAGTATTTTCTTTTGAGAGCAATCAGCTCTTCTATGTAAGAAATCTGGCTTATCAATGAAGAAATTCCCCAACTCAATTTAGCCGATTCCCTTTATGATAATTTAGCCGATTGTCCTTCACTCTGATTCTGCCGATTGCCAATCTGGACAATGCCCAACAAACCGATGGCATCGCATCGGTCTCTTACGATAGATTTTGTGATGGATTCATCCGGACCCAAGTTCCTGGTCAAACCAGGCCCAGCCATAAGCGTGCAAACCCTAGGCCTTCAGACATTCTTCTGCCACATCCTTCCCTTCCAGATCCTCTTTGTCTCTAGAAGCGCCCTAAGATCGTTGCCGGATCAATTTAAACGCCGAAGCTGCCACTTCTGCAGGACAGGCATTACCTCTGCAGTAACGTTTTATAATCCTGCTCTGTTCTCTTTCAGCAACCATTGCTCCAAATCAAACTGAGACGCAGAGCCAACCGATTTTAGCGAACTCGGCCTTCTTATAGCAAAGGACCTCTCGCGGCAAGTTGCCCCCCGAGCCTCAGCCGGGGTAGAGACAATGATGAAGACCAATAATTCGGGCAAACAGGCCCGGGCTCGACCATGTCCGAGAGTAGACCACCTTTCATCCGGCCGACGGTCTACACGGTCGATTCGGCGGGCTACTAATCTAGTGTTGAGTGGGTGCCCTCAACATAGTCCTGGGCTTGTCGGCTGAATCGTCTTGCATATTGAAACCGATAATTCCGTCACATCGGCACCATTCCTCGGGCCCATTGTGATGCAGAGTTAGCCGATTCCAACGAAATTGGTCCGCGTAGCAAAGGATCCTTCGGGGCAAGCTGCCCCCGGGCCTCGATCGGGCGAGAATAACAGTGAGCCGATCACATCGGTCACCCTCGGCTTCCAACTTGTAATGTAGCATCAGCCGACTCCAACAACTATCGGCTCTTCGTTTCTGGCAGGCTGGGACGCCTCCCGGTGGGGGTGTCTTTGAATCTCTGATGCCCTCCAAATTCTGGACGTAACACCCCCTAGAAGTGACAGCTACTAAGTCACCATCTTGGTCAAAACGTCGCAGCCGACTGCTTCGTCATCGGCTGTTCATCCATTGATCCTTAAGTCGATGTCTGCACATCGGCTATGCTTAAATTTTTTTTTGAATTTCCGGCCGATTTGTGCATCGTCCCCCATACTCCAATACCCATCGCCACAGGATGGGACACTTCTACTGCATATCTGCATCTCCTCGTGTTTTATCCACCTGGGCCCCCCCGAGCCGATTCTGTCAAGAGAATTGATGATATCGGCTCTGTTGGATCATGTGTTGAACCCAGGCGGTATGAATGGTGAGGATATTCACGGCCGATTACTGGAATCGGCCTCCACGTTATTTGCTCGGTGAAGGTTTTGTAATGTTCCTTCATAGACCCTTGGGGCCGATCACAAGGATCAGCCTCGCCAAGTTGCACATCGCTTGGCTTCAACTACATGGTCAGGCCAGTGGATAAAACTAGCTTAACCCTTCCCTTTGTCACATCGATGCGCTCGCGGTCGTCCAAGTTGATGCTCGAGAGGGGTTCTTGGCTCTGCTGCTTCCCATGCGTTCATGCCAGCCGTTGAAACTTCGGCCGAGTCATCGGCCCAGACTGACCTCTACCTCATCACCATCCCTTGTATTATGCATTGGTGCATCGTGGAGGGGATGCAGCGGTTGGCGTGGATCCAATCTCTTCCCGAGCAACACGAGCATAACCTGCTCGTGCTATCAACGATGAAGAACGTCGTAGGGATAGTTTTTCTTCCTACGGTCGGATCCACGTTCGAGAACTCCTTGTGCCTCGGACGCTTGGCCGTTGAAGTCGCTCAACGTCACGTTAGTCTTGATTAGATCCGAACTCGAGCGTCCCGGCCGACGTAGCATAGAGTACGGCATGATGTTAATCGCCGCTCCGGTGTCCACCGAGCATCTTATTTACGGGCCTCCCATCGATATATCCTCGTAAGTACGGGGCCTTCGGATGCCCGTAGCTCCTTTCCCGTGGCTTCTCAAAGATAACCGGCCGTGGGCCGCAGATCAAGTTGTGCCACGGATGTCTCATCTAATCTGGAGCACTCGAACTCCGAAGGGAGGATAAACACCATATTTGTGCCAGCCGATGTTTCATCATCGGCTTTTCTCTGTTCGGGCGCCACTCTTTTCTTTGTGGCTGACCTTCCTTGTCCGGGGTTCGCCGAATTTTGGCGGCCAGATCAGGCCGTGCCTTCCTTAGCGTGCGCAGGTATAATCCTTCAGCTTCTTCCAACCCACGCAGACGCTGAACTCTTCGCTTCTGGGAACGGCTGAGCCCATCAGGGCACCATCCGGGCTGATGATATTTGTATTCTTCACCACCGTCCTCTAGCTCCTCGAGATCTTCCACCTGAGCGGACTCAGCATGCTTGTTCCGAGGCGGGAAAGGCCCTAGACGGCTGAACACAGACACGTTAGCGGCGTCCTTCTTCCTTTGTTTACATTCTGGGCAGTCCTCGATTGTTGGCAATCGGCTCATTCCTGAGTCCCAGCAATGTTTGAAGAAAGGGCAGTCCCAGTGCCTATCCATGTCACCCTGCCCCCTTGGCCTTCCTTCGGCGCGACGATCGTACCCGTCGTTGCTTCTACCATGTTGGCGCTACCTTCTGACCTCGGCATCAGACCGAAAATTCCTTTCATCATCTACGTCGTAGCGCCGACGTCGGTCGTGGTGTTGCTCGTATTTGTTGAGGAGGTGCTTGGAGAGTGGGCGTTGATACCGCATGCTTCTCATCCCCTCCCTTGCCAGGTACCGCCTGTCCTCATCTTGGGGTTGGTCGCGCGGATCGGTTCCCTCTTCATCCTTGCCACGGGAGTGGCTGCTTTCTGTTTTCTCTTTGTCATGGCGGCCCGCAGACCGTGCCATATTGACACCAAAGGAAAACTTTGGCTGACCTATGGAGTGGCTGAGATCCACCGTGTCGACACCGGGCCCCGGACGTGGGTCTCTACCGAGCTTGATATCGTGCGGCCGGGTCTTCTCAGAGGAGCCGATGAGTTCGGCTCCACGGGTTGCCTTGATCCCGTCATGTTCACTTCTGAGCTCCTTGGGCGGATCCCCATGCTTCAGCGACCTGGTGCGCTCCTCTGACGGGGTGGAGAGATCTATCCCATCGAGTGCGCCTTCGGGCGCGGAACCCCTCCCCCTGACGCCATGGGAGTGGGTTCGGTGGGAAGAGCCGATGAGTTCAGAATGTGTTGACTGCCAAAACCCACCGGCGGGCAGCGGCCTTGCCAACACCGTAGAGCCGGGAAGAGCCTAGAGCTGCGGCTGGCTGAGACCCCTCCGAGCGACGGCCCGCAATGCTCTTCTGGTCACACGCGGCGATGCGAAGTGCAGGGCGTGCCACCCGACCTATACCTGGTCGGGAAGGTGATGGGGATGCCTCGCTTAGTTTCTCGCAGGGCATACATGTAAACGTTAAATACGAGCCTCGATCGGCTCTCGAGTTATCCCGTGAATCGGCTCAAAGAGCCGATCCACCCATGATTCGTACGGGGTGCACGAATACTTGGTGGTCTCGCTGATCAAGATAAAGCTAATGAGATCTACGACGATTTAGGGTTTTCACCGCATAATCGGATCATCCTACTCCAGGTTGGGCCTCGCGGCCACGCACGGTGCTCGTAAGCCGATCCTAAACAAGGCCTAAAAACCAACATGAAGTTGATCCTCGGAACATCCTGTTTAGGACTTGCGAACGCCACCCTACGTGCCACTTGGATCCTCCCCCTTTGTAAGGCCTAACTATTGCAGATATTAAACTAATCCTTGTAGAACAAGGAGCAATCGTAACGGATCAGATCTACTAAATAATGATCAAGCGGGGTGCCGCCCCCACACCTGAGATAGGTGTGAGGGCGGCTAGATATGCAAGGGTTGCACTACGTAAGCATGCTTAAACGAAGAACAATGCTAACCCTAACACATCTAATGATAACTACGTTGCTCGCCATCAAAAGCGCTTCAGCACGAGCAACGCATGAACAACGTGGGGCTTGTGCTTGCCTAGATCGCAAGATGCGATCTAGGCAGCATGTCGCTACCGATAGAAACCCTCGAGACGAAGGAGTTGGCGATGCGCCGAGATTGGTTTGTTTGGGGTTGAACGTGAGTTGTTGTTTATTCCATAAACCCTAGGTACATATTTATAGTCCAGGGGACTTTCTAATGTGGGCGTGCACCAAACCGTGCACGAGATAAACTCTAACTTTTAATCTAGATACAAACTACCATAATTAAAGATACACGGGCAGCTTAGCCCAAATTCTCCGTGCAAGGCCGCTTCATAGATCTTTCATGTGTAATCTTTCAAGCCCATCTTGATCGCGGCCCACCTCCTGATTGAGCCAAAATCTGGTGATAACACCTTCTCATCGATGGTGGCCTTTTCCTCCTTTTTTCCCGACTTATAGTATTCTGACCATTTCATAGAGCATCCTTCGCCGACCACACGACCAGCCGACGTCGGCTTACTCAATGGATCCCTCTTCTTGTGGGCATTCAACGCCCTATTTAAAGGGTTGTCCCAAGGGGCACACCGCGAGGAGCTCGTGGACCCCGCGCCGCTACTAGCTTCCTTTTCACTTTCCGCAGCAACCTCCTTAGCCTACGGGAGGAACATGCATGAACCATTTAGAAATTTGGATTCATCAATAAGAATGCAACCATAAAGGAGCTAATTAAGCGGGTGCATTCCTTACCATAAGAGCCTCAAACTCCTTCACATCCGGAGTGGTGGTGAGCTCCTTTGTTTCCGGGTCAATACGGTACCGGGCCAGGAGAAAGTTCCTGGTTTGCTTGTTTTTGTATTGCGGAAAGAGGGGCTCGAGGCCGTTCTTCACACGCTCCTTATCCGCGGCGTCCCATTTCGGTTGCGCCACCCTAAAACCGCCAGGACCAAGTTTGTGGGTGCCTAAGTTCAGTTTTCGCATGTCCTTCCCCCACTGACTAGAATCCGACGTTGACTCGCTCTCGCACTTGATCTTGAAATCAGCGTAGTCTTGCTCGGTGATCGAGGGATTTGACTCCTTGATCTTCTCGTAACTCTCACCACTATTAATCATTTTCTTCACTCGGTTCCTCCAACTAGCGAGGGCGGTGCTCATCTTCGTGAGGGCGGCATTGTGCACTTTGTTCCGCATGAGACGCTTTTCTGAGCAGTCCACCGGGAACTCGTATCGTTCGTGCAGCTTCTTGAAGAGGAGGGTGCGCAAATTCGCTCGGTCGGGATGCCTGAGGTTCTCGGTGTTGATCGAGACCGTGCTCCGGAGGATGCACCCGAGTTGGGCAGCTTAACCTTTGACTAAATCGGGGGCGCCGTTGGAAGCCCGAGTGGCGTTCACTTCGGTGAATGCCCGCTTCACGGTGCTGAGCACATTCGGGCGACGCTCCCTCCGTAGCTTCTTCGGTGCGCCGGTGTCATCCTCGCCGGCACCATCCGTGGTGTCATCCTCGGCGGCACCATCAGTGGTGTCATCCTCGGCGGCATCGTCCGCTCGGTACTCCGGATCGGTGCCATCATCCTCGCCGTCGTCGCGGCGAGGTTGTGACTCCATCACCTCCATTTCATCGGTTAGCATCCGGAATGGCTTGCTACCGCTGCCGCCGGCCTCTTCGTTGTTGGCCATGTTCGAACTAAGTAGGAAAAAATGCATAAAGTTAGCGCAAGAATTCACGGAAAAATTGGGCATGACCTATGCTAATTTATGGACATATGAGTGCCCCATTTTTAGCATCTAAATTATATGCAGTAGATGTCAGTAGATGGATACACTAGCAGTAGCAAGCTAGCAAGCACATAGCAGCAACACTACATGTGTACCATATTGTTTAATTTTTTCTTATCTTCAGTATTTTTGCTTTCTTCTTTCTTGCAGCAGCTCGAGCATGCAAGAGCTAGTAGCAGCAGCAAGCTACCAACAACATCAAGCAAGCAAGCAAAAAGTACTGCAAGGGCAATCATCTTTAAGTTGAATTAACTTGCAGCTTAGTTGAATTAGGATTTAGTTGAATACTACCGCAAAATTATTAGTAGTGTGCATATTATAAATTCACCGTAAGTGAAGGAACATGGTTGAACAGCAGAGTACTTGAGCAATTACAGAGGAGGGGAGCAGCAGCAAGCAGGCTAACACCGAGCAGCAAGAGGAGGAGGGGCATCGGCGGCACCGGCTACCTTGGAAGGATGCGGCAACGGCGTCAACGGTCGAGGGCGGCGCGGCGTGCTTCTCCAGCTGCTGCTCCACGACGCGCGCGTGGCGTGCTGCTCCTCCGCGGCGAGGTCGGGGACGAGGTGCTGCTCCTCCGCGGCGAGGTCGGGGACGAGGTGCTGCTCCTCCGCGGCGAGGTCGAGGACGAGGTCGCAGACGAGGTGGGAGAGGCGGTCGCCGACGGTAAATCGAGGCGGAGAGGCCACCGGTGGGAGGAGGGGGATCGAGGTTGAGGGGATCTGGCCGACGGGGTCTATAGAAGCTCGCGTGAGAGGAGGGGTGGCGTCGCTCAGGGGAGGTGTGGCGGCCGCCGGTGGGTGGTGGCGTCGCTCACGGGAGGGGTGGCGCCGCGGGGAGTGGCAGTCGCCGGCGGGGATTCGAGGGGGGGGTGGGGAAAAATCTCGATCTGGCCACAGTGGGGAATGGACGGGGATTTTGGCTAAGTGCCAGACACCCTTAGCAATAGCGCACCTCTAGTGGTGCGCCACTATGAGGCTTAACAATGGCGCACCTCTAGGGGTGCGCCACCGCTCTTTATGTCCGGGTCAAAACAATAACGCGGGGGGATTGACATATCCCGCTTAGTACCGCACTGGCTCTGTCCCTGGTTGGTTTGTGCCAAACCCCTGCCGGCCAGGTTGGAACCCTGGCGGCCCCATTTTTTCCTTTTCTTTTTAAATTGATTTAACACTATAATAAACATCCAAAATAGCATAATACACCAACATAAAAGGCATAAATAATTATAATTATGTAGAATATTTAAAATACTATAGAATCTAGAAAATATCCAAAAATATAAATTATATGTCTATTTTGATCGGTACAATGTGTAGATTAACAATATGACATCCATTATTCATACAAGAAAATGATACATAATTATCTTTTCACAATCTTCTTGCCCTTCTTTCTCGCGGTTGAATAATTTAGCCCCGGAACTCCTAGACTTCTTCTCTTGAATGGACGGCCTTTAGGTAGGGTGGTCCTGCTTCTTCTTGTTGTGTATGGTTCTTCATCATCGTCGTCGTCATCTTCCATCTTCGGATCGCCGTACTCGGTCAAAGTCTAGCTCGTTGGCGGCTCCATCCATTCCGATGATGCTCCTTTTGCCTCTCCTCACGACAACACGGCCGGGCTTTTGCGGGTCGGTAATGAAGAAGCATTGGTCCACTTGGGAAGCTAGTACCCATGGCTCATATTTCGCGGTGACCTTTGCGCCCGCTGTCTTGGATTTGGCTTCGGGTATAACCATGGTGGTGAAATGCCGGTCTTCTTTTATGACGTTCTTGGCCCACCTGACACGGAACATCGGCACATTCTCTCCGGCGTAGCTCAGCTCCCGGATCTCCTCGATCTTTCCGTAGTATCTCTGCTTGACGTCACCGGTGTAGGACTCCATCGTTACCCCGGAGTTCCGATAATCGCTCTTCATGTCCTTTTCCTCGGTGTAGAATGTGTAGCCGTTGATATCGTACGCCCGAAATGTCATCGAGGTTGTGTTCGGCGCCCGTGACAAGGTGAATATGAGTTTTTCTTCCGCAGAAGAATCCTCGTCTATAGGGTACGTCAGCATCTTGTCCTTGAACCACCGCGTGAAGGTTGAGTTGTGCTCTTTGATTATATCTCCGTCCGTCCTCTCGTTGGCCCCGATCACCGTACGTCTTTGCGATGAAGGTTTTGTGCTCTACCACCCAAGGATCGACCACGTCTATGTGTTGTAGCGCGACTAGGTTTGCTCTTTCAAAGTCGGCGATTCGACCCTTGAAGTCGACATGCATTTCGCGGCTACCGTCGCGGTGACCCCATCCAGCCGAGCTTCCCGAGATGCCTCGTTTACGGGCAGGCCAACGGGGTTCTCGATTTCTAGATAACTCGTGCGTAAGGAGATGCACTCTTCGGTCGAAAGCCCTTGGCTATGCTTCCGTCCGGACGTGCCCCGTTGCGAACGTACCCTTTGATGACACCATTCATCCTTTCGAACGGCATCATGCTGTGCAGGAACGTCGGCCCCAGCTTGGATGATATCCTCCACGATATGTACCAGCGAGATGCACCATAACGTCGAAGAAAGCGGGCGGGAAGTACATCTCAAGCTCGCACAGTATCACCACGATCTCTTCCTGTAGCCTTCTAAGTTGCCTCACGCCAACAGACTTCCGAGAGATGACGTCGAAAAAGTTGCATAGGTCAAAAAGCGTTTCACGGACGTGCGCGTCCATGATCCCACGGATTGCAACCGGAAGTATCTGCGTCATCAGCACATGACAGTCGTGAGACTTCATCCCGCTGAACCTCTGCTTCGCTTTGTCTAGGTACTCGCTTATCTTCCCCGCGTAACCGTAGGGAAGTTTTACTCCTAGGAGACAGTCGAAAACTGCTCGATCTCCTTCGACTTAGAGTGAAGCACGCGGGGGGGGGGGCAGTAATATTCAATCTTTTTGGCATTTTTGCCCTTGCGACGACTTTGCGTGTTCTCCGCCTCATCATCGTCATCGTCATCATCATCATCATCATTAGGGCGTCCCGCGTGAAGCTCCTCCCTGATCCCAATTGATTGCAAGTCGTACCTTGCTTTCGGCCCATCTTTGGTCTTCTCTGGCATGTTGAGGAGGGTACCAAGCAGACTCTCGCACACGTTCTTCGTGATGTGCATGACATCAAGGCTGTGAGGCACACGGAGGATCTTCCAGTACGGCAAGTCCCAGAAAATAGACCTCGTCTTCCATACCTTAAGCAGCGGCTCCGGCGCCTTTCGCTTCTTTCCCGGCGGTGGGCACTCTTTCCAATTTTTCAATAGCTCGCCTATTTGCTCGCCGCTTCTCGTACGTGGCCGTCTTCGGGGTTCGTCTTCACCATCGAACAGATCCTTGCGTTTCCTCCATGCGTCGTCCTCGCGAAGCCACCTTCGATGTCCCATGAACACCGTTTTCGAGGACCCGGATCTCTATCTAGCTGGCGGTACGTTGTGTCGTCCATGCACCTTACGCATGCATTGAATCCGTGGACCACCTGCCCCGCAACATATCCGTAACCGAGAAAGTCGTGCACCGTCGTGAGCAGAGGCGGCTCTCATAGGGAAATATTCTTCCGCGGCGGCGTCCCACGTATTGGCGGGCGTGTCCCATAGCGTGGCTAGCTCCTCTTCGGAAGCCCCATATACGCATTGATGTCGTTCCCCGGTTGTTTCGGCCCTTCAATTAGCATACTCATTTGAATGTACTTCCTCTTCATGCACAACCAGGGGGAGGTTGTACATCCACACAAACACGGGCCAGGTGCTATGCGTGCTGCTCTGGCTGCCAAACGGATTGACTCCATCGGTGCTCGCACCCAGCCTTATGTTCCTAGGATCGTCCCCAAATTCTGGGTACTCGAGGTTCAACGCATTCCACTGGCTAGCATCCGAAGGGTATCTCAACATCCCGTCCTTTTTCTTTTTCTTCGGATCATCTACGTCATCTTCTCCCTTCCTCATCTCCGCGTGCCGCCGCATTAGCTTTGCTTGCTTAGGATCCGCGAAATACCGCGCAGCACGAGGAGTGATTGGAAAGTACCACACCACCTTCCGAGGAGCTTTCTTCCCCTTCTTGTACCGACTGACACCGCACTCCGGACATATGGTACACTCTGCGTGCTCGTTCCGATAAATGATGCAATCGTTCAAGCACACATGGTATTTCACATGCGGTAAATCCAGAGGACACACGATTTTCTTGGCCTCCTCGATACTAGTCGGACACGTGTTACCTTTGGGAAGACGTTCCTCGCCGGAATGACATGTTGTCGTTGAAGGATGTGTCGGTCATTTTGTTCTTTACCTTCATCTCCGAGAGCCATGAGCGTTACTTTCGGCGGGTATCCTCCGGCCCGCATCCTTCATACAATGGAGTAACGAGCGTCTACCTCCAGCTTGATCCATCTTGGCTTTCTCTCGGGCGGCAGCTCTTGCGTTACTCGTCTGCTTGAGAAGCAGCTCTTGAAGATAAGGGTCCTGCACCTAGTCCATCGACGATGGTCCATCGTCTTCATCTTCATGATCGTCATGATGACCTCCATCTTGATCTTCCTCATCATCAGGTCCAGGATCTCCTACATTGTGGTCATCATCATCTCCGGGATCTTCTACATCCTGATCATGCCCGAGATCTTCTACATCCCGATCACCTCCTTCCTTACTTCTTGTTGAATTCCCATGGACAAATTCATAATCATCTTCGTCGCCTTCCCACCGATAGCCATCCATGAAACCACGCATGAGAAGGTGGTCCCGCACCATATCGGCTTTAGGGTCCATAAGGCTCGTTAGCTTGCATCTTCGACACGAACATCTTATCTCCTTTTGGTTATTTCTAATCATCTCGGCTGTCGCGGCTTTCAAAAACCTAGCCACAACGCCTTCGCTCATCATGCGGACCATGGTCGCTCGCGGATATAGAGAAAATGGATATCTTAGCATACCAAAAGAAAATTTTGGCATGACCTTCCCTAAAAATAGGACATGTATATGCGTAGTATGCCCAACATTCGCCGAAATGGAAATGAATCAACGTTTCGGCAAAATATTGGCAACTCCATCGCATTTCAAATCCCTGCAAACAAAAACACATGCAACACATGTGTGGAGGCTTCGCATATACAACACATGTGGATCCGGAGGCTTCGCATACAACACACATGCACGTGACGCTTTTCGCGCATGCGCACGTACACATGATATCATCGAGCTTCGCACATAACATATGTGCATGACGTGTGTGCAAGACGATCGGAACCGGTCACACACAAAGCATAGAACCAACAAAGTTACCGATACGGCGAGACCTAGAGTGTTGGATGAGGTAAAAAGTTGAGATTGAGTAGGGTATTGAGCTAAGAAAGCTTCACCATTACTTACCTATGAAGAAAATTAAGTTTACCAACTTAACTTTGGTGAATGAAGAGGTGAAAATGAGGTGGGAAGGAGGGGCAACACGACCAGATCCAGATTTGGTGGGAGGTGGTGGTGGAAGAGTGTTTGGGGAAAGTGGGTGGCACATGTGAGTGGAGGGTTAAAAGCAGGAAATGATCCCAGGTTAGCAGTGGCGCACCACCTAGCAGTGCGCCACTGCTAGGGTGACATAGCAATGGCGCACTGATAAGTGGTGCGCCACTGCTAAGCCTCTCATCTCTAAATGGGCTCTGGCCACCCCCTAGCAGTGGCGCACCAGCTGACATGCGCCATAGGTAACCTATGTAGCAGTGGCGCACCGACGAAGTGCGCCATTGCTAAGCCTATCATCTCTAAACGGGCTCCTAGCAGTGGCGCACCTCACCAACGTGCGCCATAGGTAAGAAACTGTAGCAGTGGCGCACCCCTCTGACGTGCGCCACTACTAGGTTGGGGGAGGAGCTGGCCTCCTGTCACCACTTACTTATGGCGCACCACTATCAAGGTGCGCCACTACTACTTTTGTAACAGTGGCCCACATTTTTGTGGTGCGCCACTGCTAAGTAGTAGTGGCGCACGGCAGTCATGGTGCGGCACTGCTGGCAGTATTACGGCTAGGCCTTTTCCTAGTAGTGATAGCATGATGCACCCGTAGATCTCAAAAGGGCCACTGGTAGTGGGTCGTGCTTATAGCACGCAGCTGCTATATATTACTGGCCACATGCCGAAATAAGGCCGTGATCTCTATTCGCTTAATGGTAGGGCACCCCTGTCTAGGGAACGTAACCACTAAGTGTGCTCCAGCTGCACTCATGACCAGAACTTACCTGCAGTGTGTCATCTTCGTCGCACATAGCCAGTAGTCTTGATTATAGAGATAAGTTGTGTGTTTTATAGAAACATAATGTTTCAGGAACCTATGACAAATGAGAAGATTGTTGGAAACAAGTGAACAATTTTAGCGACAGCAACTAGAAAGGGTATAAGTGTAGAGACAATTCAATGAGGAAGCTAGATACATGAAATATGCAAACGCCAAAAAATCCAATAAATAGAACTGTTAGCATGTCGTGACAATATCCGTAGCGAGCTTTGTAGCGAGCTTTATCAGAAGTGCATCATAATAGTACAGTGATCATGTTCACACGCTACCAGTATGCCAGTATATTTACTAGTAGCGTGCCTAGATGGCATGCGACTAGTATCGAGACTACTGCTCGCTTGCGATGGAAACATGTGAGTAGTAGCCAGTACCACTGGTGTGGTAGCAGTCACGGGCGGGGGCGCACTACCTGTAATCAATATACACGCACGACCAGTAGCCATTTGCCTACTAATGTACTCTTTCTCTAAGTCCATTATAAACAAAGTTTCTTTGTTTTTCTTACGAACTTTAATCTCAAGGACAAGCCCTTGGAAAGAGAGGATTCCTTCCAAAATGAATCGACCCTTAATAAAGACCATCAAATTTACAATATCGAACACCAGCAGTTTTGAAGATGGTCCAAAACATCATTTAAAACTTCAAAGTTTAAAGTACTTGGATATGTGTATAGTGGCGACTATTTTCACGCGGTAAGAATGCTATAGCGATGCTAATACGTTTATCGTTTTCTACAAAACGAGAAAACTCCTAGAAAAAATAGGCATCAAATATTCATATCATCTATAAATATGATAAAAAAATTCAATGATATAAACTTGTACTAAACAATAATGATGATTGTAGTAATAAAAGTAGGGACAAGGTGTTGTTGCACCCAGGTGCATATGCACCCTTTACTTAAAATACATTTTAAACATATTTACAAATGTCAAAAACATACAAACAAAATGCTTTATGTATACCTTGACATGTTACATGCTCATAAAGTTGTTTCAGCAAAAACTGATATGTTTTATGTCCTATGCAAAAAAGACAAATTTTCGGTGCTAAAATAGTCTATTTTCTCGAGGCATTATTTGTCTTTTTTATACAGGGTACAAAAATTGTCAGTTTTATGTGAAACTTTACATGCATACATAGAACATGTCCCTCTACATGCTAAATTTTTTCCTAAACTTTTAAGGTTCTGAAATATGTTTTATACATACCTATGCACCTGGGATTAGTTTTGGTTTTCCGTAAAAGTAGTGCATAAATGCATATTCATATGTAGGTCTAACTTTCAAATCCAAATGTGGAAATATTTTGGGCTTAACAGGAATAATTGCGCTATTTTTTTAGCTCTACTTAGCGTTTTATCATGATTTGCGAGCTATTAGAGGGATATTCTACTTAGTCCCGGCCCCCATATCTCTATTCATATCCCCAAGACATCATCCATCTCTTCTAGGTTGAAGGAGAGAACGAGTGCAACGTTCTCCTCGTCGTTAACCTCCCTAGGTGGTGGCCACGGATTCTCGACCAACGAAACCCCCTAGGTTCGCCAACTGCTCCCATCGGTTCCCGATAGAAGTCATAAATGTGGGGAAACATGAGCTCTTTATCGCGGATCTCCCGAGAGTGATCAGACACGGAATTAGGCACGTATGGAGCCTACACCGTTAGCAATGGCATGTAAATATGCAGTGTTAGCATCCCCTTTGGTGATCCAATTGAGGCGTCCCCGCTGCCTCCGGTAGGTTTTATCTGCTTCGATTATACGGAGTAACAGAGGTAGTCCCCTTCCAGGGAGTACTGCCTCTTCCAGCCAACTACATCCTACCCCATCTGGTCAGTCTTTTCCGATCTACATGTCTCATCTTTAGCGATGGGTGATGATCTGGTACGCTGGTCCTTTGGAACGTATCTGATCATGTAGGAACTGCTACTGGAGTGAAGTCAGAAATATCTAGCTCATTATTAGTGATCCTGACTGTTTGTAATCCGCATAAATAAGGAAGAATGTATTTTGTTCGATCAAGCAAAGACTACCAGGCACCGTTGCGCCAATGGTCGTGATCATTGGAATGGAGTATGAATCTGCGTCCTCCATCCAGATTTTACTACTTAGAGTCTTAGACGGTTCAAGATCAAAGGGCACCACTAGCGCTAGCAGATTAGAGGGTCGGAGATATCCATCCGGTCCAGCCATTAGTTTCCTCCTGATAATCTAAAGAACTGATGATATTGCCAATGAGTTGATTGTCAATCACCTGTCAGTTTCTAGTGGCTTGTTGTATGCACTGTCGAGTTTGGCCACGATGATCGATGCTCGTTAATTAAGCCCTTCGGTCAATGCATCACCTCGATCGCTCTAGCCCTTCTTCTCTCCAACCCACTAATTAACAAAGTTTGGACTATTGTTGTGCTCCATTTTTCTAGTCTCGGCATTAAGAAACATTCTAGAACTTCCACCTTCTTCTCTCTGTACTTTGAAGCACGGACATCCATCAGGAAGAATATATATATTAGTCAAACTGATGTATCATCTCAATAATTTGTTCTCCAAGTCAATCGGTTATAGTGGCGCCTTCTAAGTATATTCAACATTTGACCCCCCGAGTGCAAATATTCATGGTCCATTTGATCTAGTTTATATCACAAGTTGAAAATATCATGAGCACAAGAGGCTATACGGTTCAACGTACTTTTTGTCTTCTGTGCTGTGGGAGGGTTCAGCGCACTGTTGATTCTTGTCTGCAGTTGGAGTGATAGTCAAGCCGAAAATGGTCTGATAAAATTAAGAACCTAGATTTTTTGAAAATAATATGAATGTCTTATGTATGTGTTCTTTGCATTCCATGCAACTAGGAGGCACTAGGCTCTACTTTGCGATCCGATTTTTCATGCTTCAGATGTCACCTAAGGTCATTTATTTTCTGGTTTTGCTAATTTCCATTCGATCGATAATTAAGTTAGAGCTGAGTCGATCAGGTCCTCGGCCTTTGGATTTGCGACTTGATTCGTGCTATAAATGAGATGAAAATGAAAAACTTTCCTCTTCCAAGTTGGTTCAAACTAGAAAAATCCAATTCCAAGTGAGTTACAAATGAGAAAAATAATTCACACTGTAGAAAATCATGGGATGGCGTAACTCGACCGGGAATTAAGCAAATTTTCAGTTGACCCAGAATTAGCCGCAGACTTTATTTTCAAAACTTTGTGATAGTCAATTTTGTGGGTAGTGTGTGTTTCTGGTGCAAAGGCCGGGAGAGTAATGACAGCTTCCAACAAAACAAAGCACTTGTTTTCTCGCATTTCACGTTCCTTCTTGAATAGTTCTGGGTTTATTTTGTAGAAATATTTTGTACCATTATGTATTCTGGGAGAGTATATATGTGTATTTAATTTGTTAGATAGTTTAAGTATATTTCATATTATTCAATACTGGTGTTATTCTATTTTGTTTCCTCCAGTTCTCAATATGTTAATTATTTTATGTGTGATCTTTATTGGACTAACACGTGTGCAAAATCAGCACCACGTCAATGCAGATAACTCTTTGACTAGGATTGGGGTCTTGAAACTTATAACAGTCATAGTGGTGTTTTTTTTCATGTTTGAAGTAAACACAGACCATAATGAGTGACCAAAGATACACCATTAAATTTTTGTAAAGTCGAATAGAACTCTAATCGATTTTATGTTTTTCTGCAAGTAAGAAAAATTGACTGGTTTAACTAGCTATCGAAATACGCGTAAATAGAGATGAAATTTAGGGATATCCTAAAGCCTAGGATCAAGTGTCCTCACATATCCAAATTTAGATTCTTATATATACCTCTATATAGTTTTTTGTAAAATAAAGTAAGTAATTCTTACAGGATTATCCAACCATGATCTTAGAGCATCTCTAGTCGCGTCCCCCAAAGCGCCCCCAAATGGCGCCGGATCGAGCGTTTGGGCAACGAGTTTTGTTCGTGCCGTGTTTGGGGGACGTCGCTCCCAGCCGCGTCCCCCAAACGCCGTCTCCAATCACAAATTCAAATAGTTTGCATTCAAAAGAGATCGTTCCCGCCGAAGTCGTCGCGATCAGCGTAGCCGCGATCAAAGTACTGGGCGCGCGATCATATTACAGGCCGACGCAAGAATTAGAAGAAGGGGAAGGGGTTGGGCGACGCCGACACCGACGGTGCATCCTGACTCGACGTAGGCCCGTCGATCATGATGAACTCGTCGTGATCTGCCCGGTGTGCATGCTCCGTCGCTGATGCCGAGGCAGAGGCCAACGCAGGTGTAGTAGCCGATGCTGTGGCAGACACGCCTGCCGGCTCTTGCTCCGGGGGTGGGGTTACTGCCTCTGCCTGGGCCGCCGCCGCCTCGGCTGCCGCCATTTTGGCTTCGATGTCGTCGAGGATATGGCCTTTGAAGAACTTGTGCACCGCCAGCGTCCGGGGATATATTCCTTCTGTCGACGCTCTCAGCAGGGACATGTCGTGCCTGCGTTTCTTGAGCTCCATCTTCTCCTCTTGCCTCTTGAGCATCGTCGCCCACCTTTCATCGGCCTGTTTGTGGCGGGAGAGCAAGATCGAGGAGACCTCGACGAGGCACTGCGTGATTGACGCCTGCGTCTTCTCGGACGACTCAGCGTCGGCCAAGGCGGCCTTGGCAGCCTTGTTGCCGATAGGACGCCCCGCCGATGTTGCCAGCGGCGCATCCGGATCAATGGCGTCTTTCCCCTTCAACAACGAAACGCACGTCAACTCGCCATTTGGGGTTCTTTTTTAGCTTGCTATAGCAATGCATCAACGCGAATGACTTATGCCCGTCCGAGTTCTTCCGGTACAAATCCATAGCCTTGTCAAACTAACCAAAGGAAGCGCAATCATTTCATCGAACAAAATGTAGGTGCTACAGATTATGTAAGAAAGAGTCGTACCATTTGGCCGACGTCGCTACCGCTGTCGCTCCGCTCTCGATGTCGTGATGGAACCCATGGAACATGTTCACCGAGGCCTGGATGATGGCCCATCGCGTCGACATTGCATTTTGGCTCCTCTTCATTGTCACTTTGTTGTAGTCGTTGTTGATCAGCTTGCGCTCATCGAACTTGGCCTTGATCCTCGCCCAATACTTTCCGTACTTTTGATTGGCACCGATGATGGAGTCATGGCTCACCATCGACCACGACTCGCACAGACATTGAGCCTCCAGAGGTGTCCACTTGGGGCCTCGTGTGCCTGACGCCTTCTTCTTCTTCCTCCTCACGCCATCCGTGTCAACCTCCACGAGATCACCGGCATCCTCACCGGCACCCTCTCTTCGTCGCCGCCTTGTTCGTCCTCGTCATCGTCGTCGTCCTCCACCCCCTCCTCCACCTCCTCCCCTCCTCGTCCTCGTCCTCTGCCCTCTCCTCCTCCTCCTCAGCACCGGCGCCGTCGAATTCAAGCGCCCCCCTGCGGCCAGTGAATGGGGTGCTGTCCGGACCGGATCCTAGCTCACGCTGGGTAGCTTGCTCGCACACCGGGAGTAGAACATGGTGTTGGGATTAAAGCCGCCATGCGGTAGCGCATCCTCGTACCGCGGCGACAAGTTTGGCGTCACGCACCCGGGAGAGGCGGAGGGGCCGTCGTTGTAGAACCCGGATGTCGACGAAGACACCAGTCCCGGAATGTCCGACGGCACCGACGTACTCCATGGGCTCGCGTGTTGCCAGCCGATACACCCGGCCAGCGCTCGCTGGGTGCGCGCGCCCCGCCAACAACTTCTTCTCCAGCTGTGCCGCCCTCCGCCCTTTCCGCTCCGCCGTTGACATCTTTCGGCACAGACAGTCTTGATGCCACTGATCATCGGTCCAGCTTTCCAGCTTCTTCTTCGGAGACGGCGCCTTCCGCGGCTTCGCGAACGGCGCCTTCGCCCCTTTCTTCTCATTGCCCGGCGGCTTCTTGGTCCCTTTCTTGGCCATTTTTTTTGGGGCTGTCGGCGGCACCATGGATGGGGAGAGGATAGCGGCGGCGGGAGGAACAGCGTAGCGACGGAGGGAGGGAGAAATGATTCGGCGGGATAGGTCAAATGTGTTGGGATGGCAGAAATGCGCGGCGGGAGAGGCTCGATGTGGCGGGAGAGGCGAGATTTGGCGGGAGAGGGAGACGAATTTTTCCTGTATCGCTGACGCGTAGGTCCCGCCACACCTCGCCTCGCTTTTCGGTGTGTCCGGCGTCCCCGGAGCGTCCCCTGTGGGGCGGGGACAGGCTCGGAGCGCCAGACACCGTATTGGGCCGCGCCGGACAAAAAACCGGTTTGGGGAACGCGGCTAGGAACGTTTGTTTGTCCGGCGCGCCTTTGAGGACGCTTTGGGGGACGCGACTGGAGATGCTCTTAGCGCTCCTCTATTTCTTCCGGATTCTGTAGGATATTTTGGATGATATATATGATTACTTACAGTTTTTCACTTGTTATTTTGATTTGTAGGATTGGAATCGCTGTGAAGGATTCAATTGCACTCCTTTTCCTAGAGATAACTTCCCACCCACTCAAATCCCCTATTAATTTTTTTATCTTTCGTGTCAAACACACTTTACTCTAAGTTCTTGTGGTTTTCTAATAAAAATCACGGAGACATGACACTCCAATCAAAATTTGTTCTTCAGTTTATGTGTATTGACATTTGTGTGAAACAAAGAAGCCCTTTGCAAGCCCAACAATTCTTTTTCCGGTTTGCCGTTAGTACCCATTACAACTTGTAGATGTCCATGACGCCACGCACGTAACATTGGAAATCAAACATGTCAAATGTGAGTTTATACTAGCAAGATGGTTTAGGCTAATTGGCATGTTCAAACTAATTATAGTTGGATGATCGACAAGATCAATATCTCTTCAACGATTGCTTCTAGAAGCCCATACATGCACGCTCAATTCCATCTTGCATCGTCAAATGTGAGTGTCTACTTGCTTTCGATACAAAAATAAAGAGTTGAAACATGCATGACCTCTACATATTCAGAACACACGGCAGATAAGAGACCCACACAATATATATAAGATGTGAGTTTGTGATGGCTAGATGGTTTGCGCATGAGTGGCATGTTCAAACTGATTTTTGTGGGATGATCGAGCCGATTATACTTTCTTCTCCTTGGTGTTGCCGATTCAGCACTACTTCTAGAAGCCCATGCACGCTCACCATGCCTCATTATTCTTCACACCATGGGTTGACAAGAACACTCCTATAAAACATAAATCCACTCATATGAACAAGCAATACATATCATGATCGAGAGAACTAAAGTATCGTTTTATTTGTATTAGCCAGCAGCACGCATCGATGATGCTGCTGGAAGGCACCTAACTCCCAGCCCAACAAGTCAACACATGGCCATGTAACACATTACCAAATACCACGATATGCCAACTCGATCAGTCTCCGACATGCATGCTGATGCAGCCCTAAACCCTTCGTCTATCCGTTGATTATTTTTTGACCTTGCTTGCAGGCGCACTTTGATATATAACCGGTTGCCTACTTGCCTTTGACCAGAGGTCGCATGGAGTGTTGAGAAAACTCCGACGCCACGCCGTCGACCGGGGTCGGCTCCAAGGCCCTGGGCCCCGCGCCGCACAGTCCAAAAGGCTGCGTCAGGTCGGTACGTGCCAATGAGCCGAGCGTGTTAATTAAACTACGGTTAAGCCAGTTGTATCTGTTGTGTACTAGTACTTGAGAAAAGAAGTGAAAAGCAATTTTAGTCAAAGACGCTAAGCCGAATTAGTGAACAATTAGCAGACCAGACCACGCTGGATTACGCGCTTAATCAGTGGAGCAGCCATGCATTGCCCGCCTACAATTTCACTCCACCTTAAAGCTAGACCAGAAATGTTTACCTCTTCGGCTCTTCGGGCCTGGCAGAGCTCAAGTTCTCTCATTACCGGAAATGTGATATTTCTCA
>NC_061510.1:146362298-146374513 GCF_022539505.1 Lolium rigidum
ATCTTCCATTTTAGAGTGACTAAGAAGGATACGGACTTCCCTTTTCATTTTCATGTTTTAAACTTGTTTAAATCCTTGTCAAACCAAAGATTTGACCAAGATTCAAATGGGGGCCTAAAAATTTAGAAAAAAATCAAAAGAGAATGAAAAACCAAAGCACATAGCATTCTTATGTCATATGTATAGTAAGCATTCAAGTTGATAAACCAGGTCTAGACATATATATTCAAACCAGAAAAATCATGTATATATCTACCCCTAAATCTGTAGCACCCTACCTTTTAAATAAAGGCAAGATACCTGTGTATAGTGCTATTCCCGGGATCACTGATAGCACACACATTTCAAATGTAGTAATCATAGCAATAGTATCAAATTTATTACAACGCGGATCCTCAGGAGATAAAATAAAGTCTTACAAATTGCATAGCCAAAATAGACTAGCTCAAATATAAATGTTCAAAGCAAACACAACGGAAAAATAACTGCAGTGAGCCTCCATTGTCTTCATGCGCCACGAGCAGACATGTTGGAATGTAGACTCGAGATCCTACCTAGTACTCCTCCTCGACGAACCTCGCACGTTTGAATATGCAGCCCCACGAATGGAGGTCGAGTACAATGATGTACTCGGCAAATGACACTTATATGGTGGATGTTTTGGGCATAGCTATCTACATGATATTTGGCAAGTGGAGTTTAGGCAAATTTGCACAAAGCCAATTTTATCCTACATTTTATTTCAAAAACAAAACTTTTGTAAAACTTGTCATGTTGTCATAAACGAGTATCATGGTTACATCTCCCATGTACTATCCGACAGTTGCTACTCAAATTTTAACTCATTCAGAAAAGGTGATGAGATTCTTCCGTACATTCCCTGCCTAGAAAGCTCAAATTGTCCGTAACCGGGGACACGGCTAAGATCTTAGGTTTAACTCTCGAGAGGTTGTGCACTTTCACCTTACGACCCACCCTTCCCAAGAGAAGAAATGAGACAATATCTTTCAGAAGGAGGCTTCGACCATAACTAGCTAGACCCGTTCCCGTTGGGTTGCAAGCCCCATCATCATGTCTAGCAACAAGTTTGGCCTCACAACTTACTTAATCCCGGCAGAGCCCATAATACCATAAGGCTGCACTGGAAGCTATCTAAAACATGGACGACATAGTAATCTCTTTAATCCTGAGTGGCCGTCCACAAGTGCACCCTCAGGCGATGACAACCACAATGTGGCCCTGAGTAGCCACTCAACATTTGCGCACTCTCAGGGATTCATCACTTTAGTCCCTAGGGCGCGTGAGGAATCACTTTAGTCCCTAGGGCGCGTGAGCCCGAGCAGCCGCCCACCAATCAACCAATCCACCCGGGTGATTCATTAAGGTTGTTAATTTTAATTCTCAATTCTCACAATCCACAATAATCAAAACAAGCAGTGGCATTTTGTTATTGCTAGGCATACTAAGAATACTAGCAATGGTTCGAGGGTGGCTACACACTACTAAGATTGATAAGCATAGCATAATTTTGGAAAACAAAATTCCTACCATGCATTCTAATTTAAGAAAAACACTAATGCTTAACAAAATAGGTAGGTAATTGAGTGTCACTTGCCTTGATCAAAGCAACCCGCACAATCACAGCAATCACAAGCACCACCTTGACCTCCTCCACGATCTACTCAAACAAGCACAACAAGAATAAACAAACATTCGATATGCACAATCATAGACATGTATGCATGCATGCTATGCAACAATTTAATTTCACAAGAGAGGTGGCGTGTAAGTGTTGCATCATGTGCTTTCCGATATGTGTCATGTTAATAAAATATTCTGGACATTTAATTTGATTTAGAAAAATCATTTACCGAGTATCTACTTAACATATACAATCTTAATAAATAGCTACTGCAAGCATTATGTGTTGTAAAAATATGAGTTCGACCTCCCTGGATAGGTTACAGTAATACAAAAGTAGTGCAATTGGAATTATTCGAAAACGATTTATAGAATTTGAATTATCTTCGAAATACTGATTCGGATAAATTATACCAAAGCAAGTTTGTGCACGTATCAAAGTTGTACAAATCCTATACCAAGTTTTAGTACATGTTCTGAGGATTCCAGAAAGTACAAAATCATCAAATTTGGACCAGTAGATTATTTTATACAATTGTTATAGTGTAATCTGGTCTATTTCTCTAATTGAAATTTGATGCGAAATCTAACACAGAACATATACCATATTATTGCATAAACGGATACTACATACTGTAAGCTTTCCGAAACTATAAAATTTGTAGAATTTGGCCCATTTGTTTATTTTATATTGAATTTACAAGTTGTACATGTAATCTGACATTTAAATTTCGAATTTGAAACCAGTTTGACTAAAACTGATCTGGGCGCTGACCGTGCGAGCCATGTGGCGCGCTCGGATTGGCCACGCGGGGGCTCACGCGGATCGCCCCCGAGGGGACCGTGGCCGTTAGATCTACACGATCTGGACGGTCCCGTATTAAAAGAAAAAGAAAACAAAAAAAAAGGTAGGTGGAGCTCACCTTGGGGGCGGCGGCCGGCTATGCGCGGCGGCGGGCTCGGACGGACGGCGTCGGCGGTGCTCCCTGCGGCAAACGGCAGCGGCGAGGGCGGACGGGGCGCGGCGCGACGCGGCGCGAGCAGTGGTGGTGGCGGCGCGGCTAGCGGTGGACTAGGGCGGCCGCGGCGCTTGGCCGGAGGCGGCGGCGGCGCGGCGACTTCGGCGAGAAATCGCCGTCGACCGGCGGCGCTAGGGGCGGTGCGGTTTGGGGGAAAAGGCGGCGGGGGTCCGGGGCCTTTATAGGCGGTCTGGGCGTGCGCCCCACGGCACGGACGCCGAGGTGGGGCCGCTAGGGTTAGGGCGGCGGAGGGACGGAGAGTCCGGGTCGGCCACGACCAAGGTAGGGGGCGACGCTGACGTGTGGGGCCCGCGTGTAGGTGGGTCCCACCGGTCATTGAGAGAAGCAGAAAAAAATGGGGAGAGGCGGTTCGGCTCGCGGGCCGTTTTGGCAGGCCGCTTGGGCCGACGTGATCGGGCTGGCCCAGCTCGGCCGGTCCGATCCGTTGCTTCTTCTTTTTTTTTGTTTCTTTTATTTTTCCTTTTTCTTTTTACTCGTTTTTGACATAACTTTAGTTTTAGGTATCCAAATTGACCCAAACCAATTTCTAAAATTTTGTAAAATTCAGGGCTTTGATTTAAACAATAGTGAACAAAGTTTTGGACCAAAATAGCATGGTACATAATTAGGACCTTTGCAAATAGGGTATGTAGTTGTGGTTTTGTCATATTTGTGCTTAATATTTTATATGAACAAACAAATGCAAAAATGAACATGAATGCATGCAAGTTTTTGATTTTTGAAAAACCTGGGATGTTACAGACTAACCCCCTTAAGATGAAGCACGTCCTCGGGCTTCGAAAAGGCTAGCAAATAGGTGTGGGTGATATTCTCGAAGATTTTCTTCATCTTCCCAAGCTGCCTCTTCCTCACTATGGTGACTTCACTGAACAGAACTATATAGTATTGGCGCGAGTATTCCTTTACCCTGAGTTTTCTGATCTAGGCTAACCCCCTTAAGATGTTTAGCCTAATTTCACCAATATGCAATTGGGATGTAAATCGAACTATTGATATGAATGCGATGCGCCACTATCAAATAAAACTAATGCCGTAAATGAGTTGAGTGGAAACATACCCATCACAGTGTTGGGTTCATTCATTACTTCCTCCACATTGAGGTGGTTCGCCTGTCCCTTCTGGAAGGTATTGGATTTAGTGGCTTCAACCAGCCTTATTCTCTGGGCAGTTATTGGAAAAGTGTCCCGTCTTCTTACACTTGTAGCATGTGACCGTGGACAAGTCTCTTGAATTTTGTCTGTGCTGGCCATTATTTCCATTGTGGTGTCCGTTACCCCCATTGTGACGGTCATTGTTTCCATTTTGATTTCCATTGGAATGGTCTCCCTTGAATCCTTCATTGTGCCCATGACCATTGTAGTTGTTGCCATTCCCTTTACCGAAATGACCATTATGCTTGTGTGAGTTGTGACTTCCATTCCCATCAGCAGAATGGTGTTTCTTGTGGAACGGCTCAGTGTGGCTCTTATTGCTAAACTTCCTCTTGCGGTTCTCCTCCTTCTTGATATTATTGTCGAGGGTGATGGCTTGATCAAGTAGAGACTGGTAACTGGGTGCGTAAGCTACCGAAAATGGAATCTTCAATTCACCCTTAAGTCCATTGAGGAACTTCTCCTTCCTCTTAGCATCTGTGTCAATGTCCTCAGGGGCATACCTTGCCAGGGTACAGAAGTCATCCATGTATTCCTTCAGAGTCCTCCCTCCCTGTCTCAGACTGCGGAATTCATCTCTCTTGAGATTCATAATACCCGAGGAGATGTGGGCAGTACGGAATCCCTCCTTGAAGGTTTCCCGATCCAAGTCATCTATGGGATGGGTGAGTTGATAAGTCTCCCACCACATCGCAGCAGGTCCTTCCAGCAAGTGAGCGGTGAACCTAATCTTCTCAGCCTCCGTACACTCACAGGTGACTAAGTCCTTGCTGACAGAGCGCAGCCAGTCATCAGCTACAATTGGTTCAGTGGCACTGGAGAACTTAGCTGGTCGGAGTCTCAGAAATCTGGCGAGTCTATCCACTGGGGGTGGGGGTGGTGGTGGAGGTGGCGGCGGTGGTGGAGGTGGTGGTGGTGGTGGATTGTTGTTGTTGTTCGGGCGGTTTGGATGAACCGGGTCATCAACCGCATGAGCTGTGCCTCGAGCTGCCATCATCCGATTCGGAGCGTCCCGAGTTGGGTCACGTCTTGGCGGCATCCGATACAGTTTTAGCATAGATAAGAAACAAGACGAGACAGATCTAGGAAGTAAAGTTTCCTACCCATGCACAAACAAGGCACAAAACCAAACAAAAACACTGAAAACTAGAAATTCAAACTTTACTTAAAACTTATCGAGTTTCGAAAATACGACTAGGATAGTTGGTACTGCCTTACATCATATAGTAGGACAATACAAAGGAACGTAATGTAAATTCTAAAATCTAGAGGGGTCTTCTAACGTATCTTGACGGCTCCATAGCAAGATAGTGGGCTTCCTTCCTCGCTTGCTTTCCTCTTCAAATCGTTCTCCTCAACAGTCGGTGCCTCCTGAGTAGCTGGATGAGGTGGCGATGGTGGTATCTGTTTGATCAGATGCGCGCACTGCGCCCGTAGTGCCAAGATTATCGCCCGCTGTTTGAAGGTCTCATCCCGTAGCTTTTCATTCTCCGCCTTGAGTTGAACAACCTCAGCATCTAGTTCATCCCTCTCGCTCCTTCAGCTCATAATACTTCAGATTGTTCTCCTGGAGGATTTGCTTGGTCGAGTCACGCTTGTTCATCTCCATAAGCAGGTGATGCTCCATCTTCCGGGCGTACCTCTCCATGTCCTCGAACTGGATTGCCGTCCATGTCATGCCTTCACGATTTCCCTTAGTCCTGAAGCAAATTCCCGCGGAGTTGCGACGTCCGAAGTACTGGATGTCCGAATCCTCATCGATGTCGTTCTCGTACCTGTAGACGATGCGCGCTAATGCCTCCTGCATTGCCATCACTACTCCATCTTCCCAGTCTGGATACGTCTTCAGGTAGACCACGGTGTCGGTAACTGGCTGAACAAGACGTCCCTCAATGGTGGTCTCGATCTCCCCGCATTCCACGACGTCTACATCGGATATCACGGCTCTCCCGCGGAACATGGGTGCGCGTATACTCGGAGACCCGCACACCCGAGACAGGCGTGTCACTGAAAGGGGTGTCGTCCTCGGGGTAAGGGACCCAGAGCTTGGTGAAGGTGCCCATCTACATTTCGAAAAGTGAGGCAAGGTTAGAATAGAATCAAATGAATAGATAAGTGAAGGATTAAGATTTTCATAATTATAACTCAAATAAGTTTTATCCTATGGTTCTCCAAATCCTAGGGTCTCGATCCTACAGGCAACACTATGCTCTGATACCATTCTGTAGCACCCTACCTTTTAAATAAAGGCAAGATACCTGTGTATAGTGCTATTCCCGGGATCACTGATAGCACACACATTTCAAATGTAGTAATCATAGCAATAGTATCAAATTTATTACAACGCGGATCCTCAGGAGATAAAATAAAGTCTTACAAATTGCATAGCCAAAATAGACTAGCTCAAATATAAATGTTCAAAGCAAACACAACGGAAAAATAACTGCAGTGAGCCTCCATTGTCTTCATGCGCCACAGGCAGACATGTTGGAATGTAGACTCGAGATCCTACCTAGTACTCCTCCTCAGACGAACCTGCACGTTTGAATATGCAGCCCCACGAATGGAGGTCAGTACAATGATGTACTGGCAAATGACACTTATATGGTGGATGTTTTGGGCATAGCTATCTACATGATATTTGGCAAGTGGAGTTTAGGCAAATTTGCACAAAGCCAATTTTATCCTACATTTTATTTCAAAAACAAAACTTTTGTAAAACTTGTCATGTTGTCATAAACAAGTATCATGGTTACATCTCCCATGTACTATCCGACAGTTGCTACTCAAATTTTAACTCATTCGGAAAAGGTGATGAGATTCTTCCGTACATTCCCTGCCTAGAAAGCTCAAATTGTCCGTAACCGGGGACACGGCTAAGATCTTAGGTTTAACTCTCGAGAGGTTGTGCACTTTCACCTTACGACCCACCCTTCCCAAGAGAAGAAATGAGACAAGATCTTTCAGAAGGAGGCTTCGACCATAACTAGCTAGACCCGTTCCCGTTGGGTTGCAAGCCCCATCATCATGTCTAGCAACAAGTTTGGCCTCACAACTTACTTAATCCCGGCAGAGCCCATAATACCATAAGGCTGCACTGGAAGCTATCTAAAACATGGACGACATAGTAATCTCTTTAATCCTGAGTGGCCGTCCACAAGTGCACCCTCAGGCGATGACAACCACAATGTGGCCCTGAGTAGCCACTCAACATTTGCGCACTCTCAGGGATTCATCACTTTAGTCCCTAGGGCGCGTGAGGAATCACTTTAGTCCCTAGGGCGCGTGAGCCTGAGCAGCCGCCCACCAATCAACCAATCCACCCAGGTGATTCATTAAGGTTGTTAATTTTAATTCTCAATTCTCACAATCCACAATAATCAAAACAGCGAGTGGCATTTTGTTATTGCTAGGCATACTAAGAATACTAGCAATGGTTCGAGGGTGGCTACACACTACTAGGATTGATAAGCATAGCATAATTTTGGAAAACAAAATTCCTACCATGCATTCTAATTTAAGAAAAACACTAATGCTTAACAAAATAGGTAGGTAATTGAGTGTCACTTGCCTTGATCAAAGCAACCCGCACAATCACAGCAATCACAAGCACCACCTTGACCTCCTCCACGATCTACTCAAACAAGCACAACAAGAATAAACAAACATTCGATATGCACAATCATAGACATGTATGCATGCATGCTATGCAACAATTTAATTTCACAAGAGAGGTGGCGTGTAAGTGTTGCATCATGTGCTTTCTGATATGTGTCATTGATACGTCTCCAACGTATCGATAATTTCTTGTGTTCCATGCCACATTATTGATGTTATCTACATGTTATATGCACACTTTATGTCATATTCGTGCATTTTCTGGAACTAACCTATTAACAAGATGCCGAAGTGCCGGTTCTCGTTTTCTGCTGTTTTTGGTTTCGGAAATCCTAGTAACGAAATATTCTCGGAATCGGACGAAATCAAAGCCAAAGATCTTAGAATCCCCGGAAGCATCCAGAACACACCGGAGAGGTCGGAGGGGTGCCACGAGCCCACCAAACCATAGGCCGGCGCGGCCGAGAGGGGGCCGCGCCGCCCTATAGTCCGGCCCCCCGTCGGCCCTCCTGCGCCGCCTCTTCGCCTATATAAAGCCCCTGGATCGAAAACCCCGATGCGAAGAACCACGATACGGAAAACCTTCCGCAGCCGCCGCCATCGCGAAGCCAAGATCTGGGGGACAGGAGTCTCTGTTCCGGCACGCCGCCGGAGCGGGGAAGTGCCCCCGGAAGGCTTCTCCATCGACACCGCTGCCATCTCCACCGCCATCTTCATCACCGCTCGCTGCTCCCATGAGGAGGGAGTAGTTCTCCATCGAGGCTCGGGGCTGTACCGGTAGCTATGTGGTTCATCTCTCTTCTATGTGTTTCAATACAATAATCTCATGAGCTGCCTTACATGATTGAGATTCATATGATGATGCTTGTAATCTAGATGTCATTATGCTAGTCAAGTGAGTTTTACTTATGTGATCTCCGGAGACTCCTTGTCCCACGTGTGTAAAGGTGACAGTGGGTGCACCGTGTGGGTCTCTTAGGCCATATTTCACAGAATACTTATTCACCGTTGAATGGCATAGTGAGGTGCTTATTTATATCTCTTTAAGATTGCAACATGTTTTGTATCACAATTTATCTATGTGCTACTCTAGTGATTTGTTATTAAAGTAGTTTATTCCTCCTCGCATGTGTGCAAAGGTGACAGATGCGTGCACCGTGTTAGTACTTGGTTTATGCTATGATCATGATCTCTTGTAGATTGCGAAGTTAACTATTGCTATGATAATATTGATGTGATCTATTCCTCCTACATATGCATGAAGGTGACAAGTGTGCATGCTATGCTAGTACTTGGTTTAGTCCGTTGATCTATCTTACACTATAAGGTTACTTAAACATGAGCATTATTGTGGAGCTTGTTAACTCCGGCATTGAGGGTTCGTGTAATCCTACGCAATGTGTTCATCATCCAACAAAAGTGTAGAGTATGCATTTATCTCGTTCCGTTATGTGATCAATGTTGAGAGTGTCCACTAGTGAAAGTGTAATCCCTAGGCCTTGTTCCTAAATATCGCTATCGCTGCTTGTTTCTATCGTTCTCTACTGCGTTACTACTCGCTGCGTTACTACTTGCTGCGTTACTCGCTGCGTTACTACGCTACATTACTATCGCTTGTTTATCGTCCCGGGCAAAGCACTTTTCTCGGTGTCGTTGCCGTTGCTACTACTTATTCATACCACCTGTATTTCACTATCTCTTCGCCGAACTAGTGCACCTATTAGGTGTGTTGGGGACACAAGAGACTTCTTGCTTTGTGGTTGCAGGGTTGCATGAGAGGGATATCTTTGACCTCTTCCTCCCCGAGTTCGATAAACCTTGGGTATCCACTTAAGGGAAACTTGTCGCTGTTCTACAAACCTCTCGCTCTTGGAGGCCCAACACTGTCTACAAGAATAGAAGCTCCCGTAGACATCAAGCACTTTTCCGGCGCCGTTGTCGGGGAGGAAAGGTAAAAAGGTTTCTAATACTACGGTCCCGGTAAAGTATTTTTCTCGGCGCCGTTGTGTGAGTGCTCAAAGCTATTTCCTTTAGATCCTGCAATTGCATCTTGTTGTTTCTTGTTTACACTAGTTTGGCATAATGTACAAGAGTGAGCTTCTTATTCTATTTCCTGATTTAAAACATGGATTGTTTGATGCGAAAATTAAAAAACCTATGAAATCTTATTTGCATGCTGGTAGTAATATTAGTATGAACGCTTTGAACACCATTTTTGATAATAATATAGAAAGTTCTAAGCTTGGGGAAGCTGGTTTTCATGATCTTTTTAGTCCCCCAAGCATTGAGGAGAAAATTTTCTTTGATGATACTTTGCCTCCTATTTATGATGATTATAATGATAGTGGTCTTTTGGTGCCACCTACTATGGAGAGTAAATTTTGTTGTGATTATACTATGCCTCCTACACTTGATGAGAATAATAATGATAGCTACTTTGTTGAATTTGCTCCCACTACAACTAATAAAATTGATTATGCTTATGTGGAGAGTAATAATTTTATGCATGAGACTCATGATAAGAATGCTTTATGTGATAGTTATATTGTTGAGTTTGCTCATGTTGCTACTGAAAGCTATTATGAGAGAGGAAAATATGGTTGTAGAAATTTTCATGTTACTAAAATGCCTCTCTATGTGCTGAAATTTTTGATGCTACGCTTGTTTTATCTTCCTATGCTTGTTACTTTGCTCTTCATGAACTTGTTTATTTACAAGATTCCTATGCATAGGAAGCATGTTAGACTTAAATGTGTTTTGAATTTGCCTCTTGATGCTCTCTTTTGCTTCAAATACTATTTCTTGCGAGTGCATCATTAAAACTCGCTGAGCCCATCTTAATGGCTAAAAAGAAAGAACTTCTTGGGAGATAACCCATGTGTTATTTTGCTACAGTACTTTGTTTTATATTTGTGTCTTGGAAGTTGTTTACTACTGTAGCAACCTCTCCTTATCTTAGTTTTGTGTTTTGTTGTGCCAAGTAAAGTCTTTGATAGTAAAGTAAGTACTAGATTTGGATTACTGCGCAGAAACAGATTTCTTTGCTGTCACGAATCTGGGTCTAATTCTTCTGTAGGTAACTCAGAAAATTATGCAAATTTACGTGAGTGATCCTCAGATATGTACACAACTTTCATTCAATTTGAGCATTTTCATTTGAGCAAGTCTGGTGGCCTAATAAAATCCATCTTTACGGACTGTTCTGTTTTGACAGATTCTGCCTTTTATTTCGCATTGCCTCTTTTGCTATGTTGGATGAATTTCTTTGATCCATTAATGTCCAGTAGCTTTATGCAATGTCCAGAAGTGTTAAGAATGATTGTGTCACCTCTGAACATGTTAATTTTTATTGTCCACTAACCCTCTAATGAGTTGTTTCGAGTTTGGTGTGGAGGAAGTTTTCAAGGGTCAAGAGAGGAGGATGATATACTACGATCAAGAAGAGTGAAAAGTCTAAGCTTGGGGATGCCCCGGTGGTTCATCCCTGCATATATCAAGAAGACTCAAGCTGTCTAAGCTTGGGGATGCCCAAGGCATCCCCTTCTTCATCGATAAATTATCGTGTTCCTTCTCTTGAAACTATATTTTTATTCGGTCACATCTTATGTACTTTACTTGGAGCGTCCGTTTGTTTGTTTCTATTTTTGTTTGTGTTTTAATAAATTGGATTACATCATGCTTGTGTGGGAGAGAGACACGCTCCGCTGGTTCATATGAACACATGTGTTCTTAGCTCATAATATTCATGGCGAAGTTTCCTCTTCGTTAAATTGTTATATGGTTGGAATTGGAAAATGATACATGTAGTAATTGCTATAAATGTCTTGGGTAATGTGATACTTGGCAATTGTTGTGCTCATGTTTAAGCTCTTGCATCATATGCTTTGCACCCATTAATGAAGAAATACATAGAGCATGCTAAAATTTGGTTTGCATATTTGGTTTCTCTAAGGTCTAGATAATTTCTAGTATTGAGTTTGAACAACAAGGAAGACGGTGTAGAGTCTTATAATGTTTTCAATATGTCTTTTATGTGAGTTTTACTGCACCGGTTCATTCTTGTGTTTGTTTCAAATAACCTTGCTAGCCTAAACCTTGTATCGAGAGGGAATACTTCTCATGCATCCAAATACTTGAGCCAACCACTATGCCATTTGTGTCCACCATACCTACCTACTACATGGTATTTCCTGCCATTCCAAAGTAAATTGCTTGAGTGCTACCTTTAAACAATTCAAAATTTATTACCTCTGATTTGTGTCAATGTTTTATAGCTCATGAGGAAGTATGTGGTGTTTATCTTTCAATCTTGTTGGGCAACTTTCACCAATGGACTAGTGGCTTCATCCGCTTATCCAATAATTTTGCAAAAAGAGCCGGCAATGGGATTCCCAGTCCCAAATTAATTAACAAAAATAGACACTCCTCCATGGTATGTGATTGTTGGACTGGCACCCGAAGGATTCGGTTAGCCATGGCTTGTGTAAGCAAAGGTTGGGAGGAGTGTCATCATAATAAAACTAAAATAAAAAGGCACTCCTTCATGGTATGAGATTGTTGGCGGGCACCCGAGGATCTCGGTTAGCCATGGTTTGTGAAAGAAAGGTTGGAAGGAGTGCCATCCAAAAATAAAATAAAATGGGAGCCGCTCTTTGAAGGTTTGTCTCGGCAAGGGGTTAGAGTACCCGCTACCATTCGTTTACAACAACATACACCTCTCAAAACTTTATTTTTATGCTCTCTTATTAACAAAGCTAGGTACAAG
>NC_061510.1:146374613-146391236 GCF_022539505.1 Lolium rigidum
AAGTGCAACTTCAAGATTTTCAGCAAAAGAGAGGTGTTTTAGTAACATGAAAACTTCCACAACCATATTTTCCTCTCTCATAATAACTTTCAGTAGCATCATGAGCAAACTCAACAATATAACTATCACATAAAGCATTCTTATCATGAGTCTCATGCATAAAATTAGTACTACTCCCAACATAAGCATAGTTATTCTTATTAATTGTAGTAGGAGCAAATTCAACAAAGTAGCTATCATTATTATTTTC
The DNA here is from genome assembly GCF_022539505.1 of Lolium rigidum. Taxonomy (NCBI): domain Eukaryota; kingdom Viridiplantae; phylum Streptophyta; class Magnoliopsida; order Poales; family Poaceae; genus Lolium; species Lolium rigidum. The sequence continues at coordinate 146,374,864 of NC_061510.1, forward strand.
ATCATCAAATATAGGAGGCATATTGTAATCATAATAAAATTTATCCTCCATAACAGGCGGTAACAAAAGACTACTATCATTATAATCATCATATATGGGAGGCAAAGTATCATCAAAGTAAATTTTCTCCTCAATGTTTGGGGGACTAAAAAGATCATGCTCATCAAAACCAGCTTCCCCAAGCTTAGAATTTTCCATATCATTAGCAACAATGGTGTTCAAAGCGTTCATACTAATATGTTCCATAGGTTTTTTAATTTTCGCATCAAACCATCCATGTCTTAAATCGGGAAATAGAATAAGAAGCTCATTGTTGTCCATTATGCCAAACTAGTGTAAACAAGAAACAAAAAGATGCAATTGCAGGATCTAAAGGAAATAGATTCGAACACGCACACAACGGCAACAGAAAATTACTTTACCTGAGACCGGAGTATGAGAGCCTTTTACCTTTCCTCCCCGGCAACGGCGCCAGAAAATAGCTTGATGTCTACGCCCCCTCCTTTTCCTGTAGATAGTGTTGGGCCTCCAAGAGCAGAGGTTTGTAGAACAGCAGCAAGTTTCCCTTAAGTGGATCACCCAAGGTTTATCGAACTCAGGGAGGAAGAGGTCAAAGATATCCCTCTCATGCAACCCTGCAACCACAAAGCAAGAAGTCTCTTGTGTCCCCAACACACCTAATAGGTGCACTAGTTCGGCGAAGAGATAGTGAAATACAGGTGGTATGAATAAATGCGAGCAGTAGAAACGGCACCAGAAAAGTGCTTTGCCCAGGACAGTAAACAAGCATTAGTAACACAGTAAAACAGTAAACAAGCAGCGATAGCAGTATTTAGGAACAAGGCCTAGGGATTAGACTTTCACTAGTGGACACTCTCAACTTTGATCACATAACGAGAATAGATAAATGCATACTCTACACTCTCTTGTTGGATGATGAACACCACTAATTGCGTAGGATTACACGAACCCTCAATGCAGGAGTTAACAAGCTCCACAATATTCAATGTTCATATTTAAATAACCTTAGAGTGCATGACAGATCAACACAACTAAACCAAGTACTAACATAGCATGCACACTTGTCACCTTCACACTATGTAGGAGGAATAGATCACATCAATACCATCATAGCAATAGTTAACTTCATAATCTACAAGAGATCATAATCATAGCCTACGCCAAGTACTAACACGGATGCACACACTTGTCACCATTACACCGTGCGGGAGGAATAAAACTACTTTAATAACATCACTAGAGTAGCACATAGATAAATTGTGATACAAAACACATTGCAATCATAAAGAGATATAAATAAGCACTTCACTATGCCATTCATAACGGTGAATAAGTATTCTGTGAAATATAGCCTAAGAGACCCACACGGTGCACACCTTGTCACCTTTACACACGTGGGACAAGGAGTCTCCGGAGATCACATAAGTAAAACCCACTTGACTAGCATAACGACATCTAGATTACAAGCATCATCATATGAATCTCAATCATGTAAGGAAGCTCATGAGATTATTGTATTGAAGTACATAGGAGAGAGATGAACCACATAGCTACCGGTACAGCCCCGAGCCTCGATGGAGAACTACTCCCTCCTCATGGGAGACGAGCGGCGTTGATGGAGATGGCGGTGGTGTCGATGGAGGAGCCTCCGGGGGCACTTCCCCGTCCGGCGGCGTGCCAGAACAGAGACTCCTGTCCCCCAGATCTTGGCTTCGCGATGGCGGCGGCTCTGGAAGGTTTCTCGTACCGTGGCTTTTCCGTCTCGTGTTTTAGGTCTGGGACCTTTTTATAGGCGAAGAGGCGGCGTCAGAAGGTCAACGAGGCGGTGACACCCTAGGGGGGCGCGGCCCAGGCCCTGGCCGCGCCACCCTGTCGTCTGGGGCCCACGGGGCCCTCCTGCGCGGCTCTCGGGTGTTACGGAAGCTTCGTGGAAAAATAGGATGCTGGGCGTTGATTTCGTCCGATTCCGAGAATATTTCCTTACTAGGATTTCTGGAACCAAAAACAGCAGAAAACAGAACTGGCCCTTTGGCATCTCGTCAATAGGTTAGTTCCGGAAAACGCATAATAATAACATATAATGTGAATAAAACATGTAGATATCATCAATAATGTGGCATGGAACATAAGAAATTATCGATACGTCGGAGACGTATCACCGCTCTTGAAAGTCTGGTTGATGAGGTAGTTAGAGTGCCCACTATCATTCGTTGACAACAACAAGCACCTCTCAAAACTTTACTTTTATGCTCTCTATATGATTTCAAAACTTAAAAAGCTCTAGCACATGATTTAATCCTGCTTCCCTCTGCGAAGGGCTATTCTTTTACTTTATGTTGAGTCGGTTTACCTACTTCCTTCCATCTTAGAAGCAAACACTTGTGTCAAGCTGTGCATTGATTCTTACATACTTGCTTATTTGCATTCATTATATTACTTTTATGTTGACCATTATCCATGAGATATACATGTTGAAAGTTGAAAGCAGTTGCTTGAAACTTAAATCTTCCTTTGTGTTGCTTCGATGCCTTTACTTTGAATCTATTGCTTTATGAGTTAACTCTTGTGCAAGGCTTTTGATGCTTGTCTTGAAAGTACTCTTCATGAAAAGTTTTGCTATATGTTATCTATTTGTTAGCAACTATAGATCATTGACTTGAGTCACTTCATTCATCTCATGTGCTTTGTAATAGTATGATCAAGGTTATGTAAGTAGCATGTCACTACAGAAATTACTCTTTTTATCGTTTACCTACTCGAGGACGAGCAGGAACTAAGCTTGGGGATGCTTGATACGTCTCCAACGTATCCATAATTTCTGATGTTCCATGCTTGTTTTATGACAATACTTACATGTTTTGCTTGCACTTTATGATGATTTTATGCGTTTTCCTAAACTAACCTATTAACAAGATGCCACGGTGCGGTTCCTGTTTTACTAGCTGTTTTTGGTTCCAGAAAGGCTGTTCGGGCAATATTCTCGGAATTCGACGAAACGAAGACCAAACATCCTATTTTCCCGGAAGCACCCAGAACACCGAAGGGGAGTCGGAGGAGAGCCAGGGGCCACCACACATGTGGGCGCGCGGGCCACACCTTGGCCGCGCCGGCCCTGCTGTGGGGCCACCCTGTCGCCCCTCCTGCGCCGCCTCTTCGCCTATTTAAGCCCTTTCGACCTAAAAAAGCAGTACCACTTGACGAAACTCCAGAAAGACTCCAGGGGCGCCGCCGCTATCGCGAAACTCCAATTCGGGGGACAGAAGTCTCTGTTCCCGGCACCCTGCCGGGATGGGGAAGTGCCCCCGGAAGCCATCTCCATCAACGCCATCGCCTCCATCATGCTCCGTGAGTAGTTCCCCCATGGACTACGGGTTCTAGCTGAAGCTAGTTGGTATCATCTCTCCCATGTACTTCAATACAATGATCTCATGAGCTGCCTTACATGATTGAGATTCATCTGATGTAATCGGTGTTGTGTTTGTCGGGATCCGATGGATTGTTACGTTATGATTGTCTATCTACAAAGTTTATGAAGTTATTGATGATGCAATCTTGTTGTGTTTAATGCTTGTCACTAGGGCCCGAGTGGCATGATCTTAGATTTAAGCTCTATACTTATTGCTTAGATTGTATCTACAAGTTGTATGCACATGTCGCTGTCCGGAACAAAAGGCCCCGAAGTGACAGAAATCGGGACAACCGGAGGGGATGGTAGTGATGTGAGGATCACATGTTTTCACGGAGTGTTAATGCTTTGCTCCGGTGCTCTATTAAAAGGAGTACCTTAATTTCCAGTAGATTCCCTAGAGGCCCGGCTGCCACCGGCTGGTAGGACAAAAGATGTTGTACAAGTTTCTCATTGCGAGCACGTATGACTATATATGGGAAACATGCCTACATGATTAATGATCTTGATATTCTGTCTTAATGCTATTTCAATCCTATCAATTGCCCGACTGTAATTTGTTCACCCAACACTTGTTATTGGAGAGTTACCACTAGTGTAGATAGCTGGGAACCCCGGTCCATATTTCATCATCATATACTTGTTCTACATGTCATTGGAAGTAGTATCAACTATCTTACGGTGCCATTGCTCCTGTGTTACTATTACTGCTGCTATGTTACTGTTACTACTGCTCTCATATCACCATGCTACTTTCACATCACCCCTGTTACTAGTGCTTTTCCGGTGCGAGTTGAATTGACAACTCAGTTGTTAAGGCTTATAAGTATTCTTTACCTCCCCTTGTGTCGAATCAATAAATTTGGGTTTTACTACCCTCGAAGACTGCCGCGATCCCCTATACTTGTGGGTTATCATCCACCCCTGGACTATGGGTCCATAGCAGTAGCTAGATGGTTGTCTTCTCCTCATTGTGCTATCATGTTAGATCTTGTGAGCTGCCTATCATGATCAAGATCATCTATTTGTAATCCTTCATGTTGTGTTTGTTGGGATCCGATGAATATTGAATACTATGTCAAGTTGATTATCAATCTATCATATATGTTATTTATGTTCTTGCATGATCTCTGTTGTTAGTAGAGGCTCTGGCCAAGTTGATACTTGTGACTCCAAGATGGGGTATTTATGCTCAATAGTGGGTTCATGCCTCCATTAAATGCAGGACGAGTGATGAGAAAGTTCTAAGGTTGTGGATGTCTTTGTTGCCACTAGGGATAAAACATCGATGCTTTGTCTAAGGATATTTGTGTTGATTACATTACGCACCATACTTAATGCAATTGTCTGTTGTTTACAACTTAATATTGGAGGGGGTTCGGATGATAACCTGAAGGTGGACTTTTTAGGCATAGATGCATGCTGGATAGCGGTCTATGTACTTTGTCGTAATGCCCTGATTAAATCTCATAGTACTCATCATGATATATGTATGTGCATTGTTATGCCTTCTTTATTTGTCAATTGCCCAACTGTAATTTGTTCACCCAACATCTGCTTATCTTATGGGAGAGACAACAGTAGTGAATTGTGGACCCCAGTCCTATTCTTTACATCTGAAATACAATCTGCTGCAATTGTTCTTTACTATTCTTCGCAAACAATCATCATCTTCCACACAATACGTTTAATCCTTTATTTACAGCAAGTCGGTGAGATTGACAACCTCACTGTTACGTTGGGGAAAAGTTCTGTGATTGTGTTCTGCAGGTTCCACGTTGGCGCCGGAATCCCTGGTGTTGCGCCGCACTACACTCCTCCGCCATCAACCTTCAACGTGCTTCTTGGCTCCTCCTGGTTCTATAAACCTTGGTTTCTTTATGAGGGAAAACTTGCTACTGTACGCATCACACCTTTCTCTTGGGGTTCCCAACGGACGTGTCGATCGCACGCATCAAGCTCTTTTACGGCGCCGTTGCTTGGGAGATCAAGACACTGCTGCAAGGGGAGTCTCCCACATCCAATCTCTTTACTTTGTTTTTGTCTTGCTTTATTTTATTTACTGCTTTGTTTGCTTCTTATATCAGAAACACACAAAAATTAGTTGCTAGTTTTACTTTATTTACTGTCTTGTCCTCCATTTTAAAAACACAAAAAAATTAGTTACTTGCATTTACTTTATTTAGTTTGCTTTATTTACTACTGCTAAAATGGGTACTGTTGAGAATACTAAATTGTGTGACTTCACTAGCACAAATAATAATGATTTCCTATGCACACCTATTGCTCCACCTGCTAGTACAGCAGAATTCTTTGAAATTAAACCTGCTTTACTGAATCTTGTTATGAGAGAGCAATTTTACTGGTGTTAGTTACGATGATGCTTGTTGCCCATCTTAATAATTTTGTTGAACTATGTGAAATGCAAAAGTATAAGGATGTAGATGGTGACATTATAAAATTAAAATTGTTTCCTTTCTCTTTAAGAGGAAGAGCTAAAGATTGGTTGCTATCTCTGCCTAGAAATAGTATTGATTCTTGGACTAAATGTAAAGATGCTTTTATTGGTAGATATTATCCTCCCGCTAAAATTATATCTTTGATAAGTAGCATAATGAATTTTAAGCAATTAGATAATGAACATGTTGCTCAAGCATGGGAGAGAATGAAATCTTTGGTAAAGAATTGCCCAACCCATGGACTGAATACTTGGATGATCATCCAAACCTTTTATGCAGGATTGAATTTTTCTTCGCGGAACCTATTGGATTCAGCTGCTGGAGGTACCTTTATGTCCATCACTTTGGGGGCGGCAACAAAGCTTCTTTATGATATGATGACAATTACTCTGAATGGCACACGGAAAGAGTTCCACAAGGTAAGAAGGTAAATTCTGTTGAAGAAACCTCCTCCTTGAGTGATAAGATTGATGCTATTATGTCTATGCTTGTGAATGGTAGATCTAATGTTGATCCTAATAATGTTCCTTTAGCTTCATTGGTTGCCCAAGAAGAACATGTTGATGTGAACTTCATTAAAAATAATAATTTCAACAACAATGCTTATAGGAACAATTCTGGTAACAACTATAGGCCATATCCTGCTAGTGGTAATGCTCATGGTAATTCTTATGGTATATATGAGGAAAAGATGCTAGAAATTGAAAGATCCACTAAGAGCTTTATGCAATCACAATATGAGCAAAATCAATTGTTTACTAAAACTATGAATGAACAATCTACCTTGTTGAGAAATATGGGAAATCAACTTGAAAATTTGAATATGGAGATTTCGGGTTTGCAAACTAAGATTTCAAATGCTGAAAACCGAATCTCATACATGTCTGCGTCACAATCCTCCTTAATAAATAAAATGGCTGCTAAACCTGAGGATATTGATAATAAAATTGCTACTACAGCAAATGCCATCCAAGTTCGAATTAATGAGAATATTAGATTGATGGATGAATTGTATGCTAGGTGGGAAAGAGAAGAAAATGAAAAACTAGCTAAAGAAAATAATGTAGCTAAAGTTTGGACTATCACCACCACTAGTAATGTTAATGATTCACATGTTGCTACACCTCCTACTATCAATGGTAAAATAATTGGTGTTGGCAATGTTACTACTCCTAGTGCAAAGCGTGCAAAATTGCCTGAAACAGCTAAAACTGCTGAAATTGAGAAAACTGCTGAAATTTTTCAAAATATTGGGGATAATGATCCCATTGCTGTAGATCATAATGGTTTAGATTTTGATGATTGTCACATCTCTGAAGTTATAAAGTTCTTACAAAAACTTGCTAAAAGTCCTAATGCTAGAGCTATAAATTTGGCCTTTACAAAACATATTACAAATGCTCTCATAAAAGCTAGAGAGGAGAAACTAAAACTTGAAACTTCTATTCCTAGGAAGTTAGAAGATGGTTGGGAGCCCATCATTAAGATGAGGGTCAATGATTTTGATTGTAATGCTTTATGTGATCTTGGTGCAAGTATTTCTGTTATACCTAAGAAAATTTATGATATGCTTGACTTGCCACCATTGAAAAATTGTTATTTGGATGTTAATCTTGTTGATAATGCTATAAAGAAACCTTTGGGGAGGATTGATAATATTCGTATTATGGTTAACAATAACCTTGTCCCCGTTGATTTTGTTGTCTTGGATATTGAATGCAATGCATCTTGTCCCGTTATATTGGGAAGACCTTTTCTTCGAACTTGTTGGTGCCACCATTGATATGAAGGAAGGTAATATTAAATATCAATTTCCTCTCAAGAAAGGTATGGAACACTTCCCTAGAAAGAGAATGAAGTTACCTTATGATTCTATTATTAGAACAAATTATGATGTTGATGCTTCATCTCTTGACAATACTTGATACACACTTTCGCGCCTAGGCTGAAGGCGTTAAAGAAAAGCGCTTATGGGAGACAACCCATTATTTTACTTCTGCACTTTATTTTATATTTGAGTCTTGGAAGTTATTACTACTGTAGCAACCTCTCCTTATCTTTATTTTAATGCATTGTTGTGCCAAGTAAAGTCTTTGATAGTAAAGCCAATACTAGATTTGGATTACTGCGCAGGAACAGATTTTTTGCTGTCACGAATTTGAGCAGTAGTCTCTGAAGAAAAATTAAAAAAATCTGCAAATTTACGTGCGTTATCCTCAGATATGTACGCAACTTTCATTTAATTTGGGCATTTTCATCTGAGCATGTTAAGTGCCTCTTTAAAATTCGTCTTTACGAACTGTTCTATTTTGACAGATTCTGCCTTTTATTTCGCATTGCCTGTTTTGCTATGTTTGATCGATTCCTTTGTTCCATTAACTTTCAGTAGCTTTGTGCAATGTCCAGAAGTGTTAAGAATGATTATGTCACCTCTGAATATATGAATTATGCACTGGCCCTCTAATGAGTTTGTTTCGAGTTTGGTGTGGAGGAAGTTTTCAAGGGTCAAGAGAGGAGGATGATACAATATGATCAAGAAGAGTGAAAAGTCAAAGCTTGGGGATGCCCCCGTGGTTCATCCCTGCATATTTTAAGAAGACTCAAGCTGTCTAAGCTTGGGGATGCCCAAGGTATCCCTTCTTCATCGACAACTTATCAGGTTCCTCTAGTGAAACTATATTTTTATTCCGTCACATCTTATGTGTTTTACTTGGAGCGTCTGTTTGTTTTTATTTTTGTTTTGTTTGAATAAAATCGGATCCTAGCATTCTTTGTTTGGGAGAGAGACACGCTCCGCTGTTTCGTATGAACACATATGTTCTTAGCTTTATTTTTAATGTTCATTGCGAAAGTTGGACTACTTCATTCATTGTCATATGGTTGGAAACGGAAAATGCCGCATGTGGTAAATGGTTTAATGACTTGAATAATTTGATACTTGGCAATTGTTGTGCTCATATAGATCATGTTTAAGCTCTTGCATCATGTACCTTGTACCCATTAATGAATAACTACATAGAGCTTGTTAAAATTTGGTTTGCATGATTGATCTCTAGAGTTCAGATATTTTCTGGTTGAGGTGTTTGAACAACAAGGAGACAATGTAAAGTCTTATAATAGTTACAATATGTTCATATGTGAGCTTTCCTGCACCTTTTATACTTGAGTTTGGTTCAAACAACTTTTATAGCCTAGCCTTGTATTGAGAGGAATTCTTCTCGTGCATCCAAATCCTTGAGCCAATAACCATGCCATTTGTGTCCACCATACCTACCTACCACATGGTATTTCTCCGCCATTCCAAAGTACATTACTTGAGTGCTACCTTTAAAATTCTATTCCTTTGTCTTTGCAATATATAGCTCATGGAAAAGTAGCCTTAAAAACTATTGTGGTGAAGAATATGTACTTATGTGTCTTATTTCTTAATAAGTTGCTTGTTGAGCGGTAACCATGTTTTCTGGGGACGCCATCAACTTTACCTTTGTTGAATATCATGTGAGTTTCTATGCATGTTCGTCTTGTCTGAAGTAAGAGCGATTTTCATGATCATATGGTTTGAGTATGCATACTGTTAGAGAAGAACATTGGGCCGCTAACTAAAGCCATGATTCATGGTGGAAGTTTTAGTATGGACAACCAATGCTCAATCTCTTATGAGAATTTTAACTATTGTTGAATGCTTATGCATTAAAGAGGAGTCCATTATCTGTTGTCTATGTTGTCCCGGTATGGATGTCTAAGTTGAGAATAATCAAAAGCGAGAAATCCAATGCGAGCTTTCTCCTTAGACCTTTGTACAAGGCGGCATAGAGGTACCCCTTTGTGACACTTGGTTGAAACATATGCTATGCAATGATAATCCGTGTTAATCCAAGCTAATTAGGACAAGGTGTGAGCACTATTAGTATACTATGCATGAGGCTTGCAACTTATAAGATGTCTTATACATAACACATATGCTTTATTACTACCGTTGACAAAATTGTTTCTTGTTTTCAAAATGAAAATCTCTAGCACAAATATAGTAATCAATGCTTCCCTCTGCGAAGGGCCTATCTTCTACTTTATTGTTGAGTCAGTTTGCCTATTCTTTCTATCCCAGAAGCAAACACTTGTATCAATCGTGTGCATTGATTCTTACATGTTTACTTGTTGCACTTGTTATATTACTTTGTGTTGACAATTATCCATGAGATATATATGTTAAAGTTGAAAGCAACCGCTGAAACTTATATCTTCCTTTGTGTTGCTTCAATATCTTTACTTCGAATTTATTGCTTTATGAGTAACTCTTATGCAAGTCTTATTGATGCTTGTCTTGAAAGTATTATTCATGAAAAGTCTTTGCTATATGATTCATTTGTTTACTCATTATCTTCATCATTGCTTCGAATCGCTTCATTCATCTCATATGCTTTACAATAGTATGATCAAGATTATGATAGCATGTCACTTCAGAAATTATCTTTGTTATCGTTTACCTACTCGAGGGCGAGTAGGAACTAAGCTTGGGGATGCTTGATACGTCCCAAACGTATCTATAATTTCTTATGTTCCATGCTACTTTTATGATGATACTCACATGTTTTATACACATTATATGTCATTATTATGCATTTTCCAGCACTAACCTATTGACGAGATGTCGAAGAGCCGATTCTTCGTTTTTCGCTGTTTTTGGTTTCGAAATCCTAGTAAGGAAATATTCTCGGAATTGGACGAAATCAACGCCCAGGGTCCTATTTTTGCACGAAGCTTCCAGAAGTCCGAAGAGGAAACGAAGTGGGGCCACGAGGTGGCGATACGCCAGGGCGGCGCGTCCTGGGCCCTGGCCGCGCGGCCCTGTTGTGTGGGCCCCTCGTGACGCCCCTTGACCTGCCCTTCCGCCTACTTAAGGTCTTCGTCGCGAAACCCCCAGTACCGAGAGCCACGATACGTAAAACCTTCCAGAGACGCCGCCGCCGCCAATCCCATCTCGGGGATTCGAGAGATCGCCTCCGGCACCCTCGCCGGAGAGGGAATCATCTCCGGAGGTCTCTTCATCGCCATGATCGCCTCCGGATCGATGTGTGAGTAGTCCACCCCTGGACTATGGGTCCATAGCAGTAGCTAGATGGTTGTCTTCTCCTCATTGTGCTATCATGTTAGATCTTGTGAGCTGCCTATCATGATCAAGATCATCTATTTGTAATCCTTCATGTTGTGTTTGTTGGGATCCGATGAATATTGAATACTATGTCAAGTTGATTATCAATCTATCATATATGTTATTTATGTTCTTGCATGCTCTCCGTTGCTAGTAGAGGCTCCGGCCAAGTTGATACTTGTGACTCCAAGAGGGGGTATTTATGCTCGATAGTGGGTTCATGCCTCCATTAAATCTAGGACGATGATGGAAAGTTCTAAGGTTGTGGATGTGCTGTTGCCACTAGGGATAAAACATCGATGCTTTGTCTAAGGATATTTGTGTTGATTACATTACGCACCATACTTAATGCAATTGTCCGTTGTTTACAACTTAATACTTGGAGGGGTTCGGATGATAACTCGAAGGTGGACTTTTTAGGCATAGATGCATGTTGGATAGCGGTCTATGTACTTTGTCGTAATGCCCTGATTAAATATCATAGTACTCATCATGATATATGTATATGCATTGTTATGCCTTCTTTATTTGTCAATTGCCCAACTGTAATTTGTTCACCCAACATCTGCTTATCTTATGGGAGAGACACCACTAGTGAACTGTGGACCCCGGTCCTATTCTTTATATCTGAAATACAATCTGCCGCAATTGTTCTTTACTCGTTCTTCGCAAACAATCATCATCTTCCACACAATACGTTTAATCCTTTGTTTACAGCAAGCCGGTGAGATTGACAACCTCACTGTTACGTTGGGGCAAAGTTCTGTGATTGTGTTGTGCAGGTTCCACGTTGGCGCCGGAATCCCTGGTGTTGCGCCGCACTACACTCATCCGCCATCAACCTTCAATGTGCTTCTTGGCTCCTCCTGGTTCGGTAAACCTTGGTTTCTTTCTGAGGGAAAACTTGCTACTGTACGCATCACACCTTCCTCTTGGGGTTCCCAACGGACGTGTCGACTGCACGCATCACCTGTACAAAGGTCTAAGGAGAAAGCTCGCATTGGATTTCTCGCTTTTGATTATTCTCAACTTAGACATCCATATCGGGACAACATAGACAACAGATAATGGACTCCTCTTTAATGCATAAGCATACAACAACATTTAAAATTCTCATAAGAGATTGAGGATTAATTGTCCAAACTGAAACTTCCACCATGGATCATGGATTTAGTTAGCGGCCCAATGTTCTTCTCTAACAATATGCATACTCAAACCATATGATCATGAAAATCGCCCTTACTTCAGACAAGACGAACATGCATAGGAACTCACATGATATTCAACAAAGGTAAAATAGTTGATGGCGTCCCCAGAAACATGGTTACCGCTCAACAAGCAATTTATTAAGAAATAAGACACATAAGTACATATTCTTCACCACAATAGTTTTAAGGCTATTTTTCCCATGAGCTATATATTGCAAAGACAAAGGATAGAATTTTAAAGGTAGCACTCAAGTAATTTGCTTTGGAATGGCGGAGAAATACCATGTAGTAGGTAGGTATGGTGGACACAAATGGCATAGTGTTTGGCTCAAGGATTTGGATGCATGAGAAGAAATCCTCTCAATACAAGGCTAGGCTAGCAAGGTTGTTTGAAGCAAACTCAAGTATAAAACAGTGCAGCAAGACTCACATATGAACATATTGTAAGCATTATAAGACTTTACATCGTCTCCTTGTTGTTCAAACACCTTAACCAGAAAATATCTAGACTCTAGAGACCAATCATGCAAACCAAATTTTAACAAGCTCTATGTTGTTCTTCATTAATAGGTACAAAGTACATGATGCAAGAGCTTAAACATGATCTATATGAGCACAACAATTGCCAAGTATCAAATTATTCAAGACATTATACCATTTACCACATGCGGTATTTTCCGTTTCCAACCATATAACAATGAATGAAGTAGTTCAACTTTCGCAATGAACATTAAGAATAAAGCTAAGAACATATGTGTTCATACGAAACAGCGGAGCGTGTCTCTCTCCCAAACAAAGAATGCTAGGATCCGATTTTATTCAAACAAAACAAAAATAAAAGCAAACAGACGCTCCAAGTAAAGCACATATGATGTGACGGAATAAAAATATAGTTTCACTAGAGGTGACCTGATAAGTTATCGATGAAGAAGGGATGCCTTGGGCATCCCCAAGCTTAGATGCTTGAGTCTTCTTAAAATATGCAGGGATGAACCACGGGGGCATCCCCAAGCTTAGACTTTTCACTCTTCTTGATCATATTGTATCATCCTCCTCTCTTGACCCTTGAAAACTTCCTCCACACCAAACTCAAAACAATCTCATTAGAGGGTTAGTGCATAATTGAAAATTCATATATTCAGAGGTGACATAATCATTCTTAACACTTCGGACATTGCACAAAGCTACTGAAAGTTAATGGAACAAAGAAATCCATCAAACATAGCAAAACAGGCAATGCAAAATAAAAGGCAGAATCTGTCAAAACAGAACAGTCCGTAAAGACGAATTTTTTAGAGGCACCAGACTTGCTCAGATGAGAATTCTCAAATTGAATGAAAGTTGCGCACATATCTGAGGATCACGCACGTAAATTGGCAGATTTTTCTGAGTTACCTACAGAGAATCCTACTCAAATTCGTGACGAGAAGAAATCCGTTTCGCGCAGCAATCCAAATCTAGTATTGACTTTACTATCAAAGACTTTACTTGGCACAACAATGCAATAAAATAAAGATAAGGAGAGGTTGCTACAGTAGTAACAACTTCCAAGACTCAAATATAAAATAAAGTGCAGAAGTAAAATAATGGGTTGTCTCCCATAAGCGATTTTCTTTAACGCCTTTCAGCTAGGCGCAGAAAGTGTATATCAAGTATTATCAAGAGACGAAGCATCAACGGAGGGGTTTGGAGTTTTCTCAACTATGCATTGTATCTTATCTATGTAAGTTTCAGAGGCCCCTTTTTCATTACTCTTAGGCTTGCTATTCTCATCAAACAAATTTTCGAGAACAAGCCAACCATAGTTATTTTCTAGAGCTTCATGCATTCCTAGGAGCTTACAAGGTATTGATGTATTAATCTCCCCTTCACAATTAACTTGATTAGTGTACTTTAATCTATCTTTTTCCATTTTTTCAAGGGTACTAGCAAAGTTGGTATAAGAGCCAAGCATCTTATAATTAATAAAGACCTTTCTAGCCTCTCTTGCTACACCACTAAATTATTTAAGAAGGGTTTCTAAGACAAAATCTTTCTTTTCTCCTTCCTCCATATCACAGAGTGTAAGAAACATGTGTTGAATTATAGAATTGAGATTAACAAATTTAGTTTCCAACATGTGTACTAAAGAAGCAGCAGCAATTTTATAAGTAGGAGCAAGTTCTACCAAGTGTCTATCTTCAAAATCTTCAGCTGTACTAACATGAGTGAAAAAATATTCTATATTATCTCTTCCAATTATAGACCCTCGTCCTACCGGTATGTCTTTCAGAGTGAACTTAGGAGAAAACATGATGAAATAAATGAAAGGTAAATAAAGTAAATGCAAGTAACTAATTTTTTTTGTGTGTTTAAAATATGGAGAACAAGATAGTAAATAAAGTAAAACTAGCAACTAATTTTTTTGTGTTTTTGATATAAGAGCAAACAAAGCAGTAAAATAAAATAAAGTAAAGCAAGACAAAAACAAAGTACAGAGATTGGATGTGGGAGACTCCCCTTGCAGCGTGTCTTGATCTCCCCGGCAACGGCGCCAGAAATTTACTTGCTGCGTGTAGTTGACACGTCCGTTGGGAACCCCAAGAGGAAGGTGTGATGCGCACAACAGTAAGTTTCCCTCAGTATGAAACCAAGGTTATCGAACCAGTAGGAGTCAAGGAAGCACGTGAAGGTTGTTGGTGGCGGAGTGTAGTGCGGCGCAACACCAGGGATTCCGGCGCCAACGTGGAACCTGCACAACACAATCAAAGTACTTTGCCCCAACGTAACAGTGAGGTTGTCAATCTCACCGGCTTGCTGTAAACAAAGGATTAGATGTATAGTGTGGATGATGATGTTTGTTTGCGAAGAACAGTAAAGAACAATTGCATTAGATTGTATTTCAGATGTAAAGAATTGGACCGGGGTCCACAGTTCACTAGTGGTGTCTCTCCCATAAGATAAACAGATGTTGGGTGAACAAATTACAGTTGGGCAATTGACAAATAAAGAAGGCATAACAATGCACATACATATATCATGATGAGTACTATGAGATTTAATCAGGGCATTACGACAAAGTACATAGACCGCTATCCAGCATGCATCTATGCCTAAAAAGTCCACCTTCAGGTTATCATCCGAACCCCCTCCAATATTAAGTTGCAAACAACAGACAATTGCATTAAGTATGGTGTGTAATGTAATCAACACAAATATCCTTAGACAAAGCATCGATGTTTTATCCCTAGTGGCAACAGCACATCCACAACCTTAGAACTTTCACGTCACTGTCCCAGATTCAATGGAGGCATGAACTCACTATCGAGCATAAATACTCCCTCTTGGAGTCACAAGTATCAACTTGGCCAGAGCCTCTACTAGCAACGGAGAGCATGCAAGAACATAAACAACATATATGATAGATTGATAATCAACTTGACATAGTATTCAATATTCATCGGATCCCAACAAACACAACATGTAGGATTACAAATAGATGATCTTGATCATGTTAGGCAGCTCACAAGATCTAACATGATAGCACAATGAGGAGAAGACAACCATCTAGCTACTGCTATGGACCCATAGTCCAGGGGTGAACAACTCACACATCGATCCGGAGGCGATCATGGCGATGAAGAGCCCTCCGGGAGATGATTCCCCTCTCCGGCAGGGTGCCGGAGGCGATCTCCTGAATCCCCCGAGATGGGATTGGCGGCGGCGGCGTCTCTGGAAGGTTTTCCGTATCGTGGTTCTCGGTACTGGGGTATTCGCGACGAAGGCTTTAAGTAGGCGGAAGGGCGGAGTCAGAGGAGTCACGGGGGCCCCACACGCTAGGGCCGCGCCGCCCTAGTGTGGCGGAACCCCGTGGCCCCACTTCGTATCTCCCTCGGTCTTCTGGAAGCTTCGTGCAAAAATAAGACTCTGGGCGTTGATTTCGTCCAATTCCGAGAATATTTCCTTTGTAGGATTTCTGAAACCAAAAACAGCGAGAACAACAGAATCGGCTCTTCGGCATCTCGTCAATAGGTTAGTGCCGGAAAATGCATAATAATGACATATAATGTGTATAAAACATGTGAGTATCATCAATAAAGTAGCATGGAACATAAGAAATTATAGATACGTTTGAGACGTATCAATGATGA
>NC_061510.1:146391336-146431118 GCF_022539505.1 Lolium rigidum
CATAGTTCCTTTGATTCGCTTGGGGGTTGTCGCCAAAACATACAAAGCGAATCTGCAAAAATTGCGATTACTACGGGGTCGTCGAACAAGCTAACTGACTTGATCGCTCAGTTGCCTTGGACAAAACAAAGATTCGACTGTGCTCACGGTCCCCTGAAGATTGGACTGTGCTCACGGTCCCTTGAAGATTGGACTGTGCTCACGATCCCCTGAAGATTCGACTGTGCTCACGGTCCCTTGAAGATTCGACTGTGCTCACGGTCCCCTAAAGATTCGACTGTGCTCACGGTCTGATAAGGGGGATCCCAGCAGATCCACCTAGGTTGATGCCCGATCTTTCACAGCGAGATCATGGGGTAGTAAATTCTCCCAACAACGCGATGAACGCAGCCTGGAGAAGAGGAACGAATCCAGGCAAGCAACGGATCGATGAACGATACGTCTCAAACCTCGAGCTAGACAATCCTTGATGAACACAACAACCTTCGCATCGGATATAATAGATAAACGGCAGCGTCGTACCCCGGAGGATGATACACGTGAACTACCCTCAACCCTAGTCATCCCTCCACCTTATATGAGGGGGAGGTGGCCGGCCAGCCCTTGCTGGGCTGGGGCGCCCCACTATGGGCCTAACCCTAGTTTGACTCGGACGGAGCCCAAGTCAAACAGACACAACTTAAAACCCTAGATGGCCCACCACATGACCTAGCTACATTATTCCCTAATAATAATACTAAGATATAATAATGGTACAACCTTAGACTTAATCCTCGTATCAATGGCTGTCCTAGTGTACCAGGCCTGGATATCCATATCATCCTCCCCTTCTTCAAGAAGCGTTGTCCCCAACGCGTGAGGGTCTTCTGGAAAAAGGTGACGTGATATGAACATGACACGTCCTAACCGTCCTGAAGTCTTGCTTGCCTTCCACACCACATCCTCCCTCGCAGCCTTCTTGACTTGATACACCACTTGATGCCTCCTTTCTTCTCCACATGAGCTTGGACTTCGGCATCAATACCTTCTTCTTGCGAGGTTTTGATGGACCCCTGTGTCGCTGAACATGACCCGGCACAAGATGTGTAATGCCTGGGCCACATAAATGTCTCACACGTCCATCCTTGCCTCGATGCATCCGCGGTGTCGCGGAAGCTGGACTCAGCAGTACTCCTAGCACGGTAGTTCCGCTGCCCACTGTCTCCACTGACGCGCTCGCCTCCCACTCCTCCCACACGCATCTGCGCCACATGTACTAAAATATCATCAGCACAAACATCATCAGTCTGTATAATGGCATCAACACAAACTGGAACTGTAGCACATGCTGCAACATCCACATCAACAACAAGTGTAGCTTCATCCGGCTTGTCACCCAACAAGAACTGGCTTGTCATCTACAGGCATGGCTGAAACATCACCAACATCAATGCTCGGAACATCATGCACCTCTCGCTGCACTTTAGGCTTGTGCAACTTCTCCTTACGCACCACTAACTCCACATCGGACTTGATATGATCATCACCCATAGGCTTCAAAGTCCGTTGTTTGCCACCATGCATAAAAGAATATGTATTTGCTCTCTCAGCATGTGTCACATTGCGATCATACTGCCAAGGACGCCCAAGTAGCAATCCACACACCTCCAATGGCAACACATCACACTCTATCTCATCAACATAATCATCAACTGTAAATGGCACACACACCTTATGAGTAATCTTCAGCATACCACAGCTATTCAACCACTCAAGACGCTTAGGTTCAGGAAGACGCCATGTAGACAACCCCAACACTGTCACCATCGCCTTGCTAATGCCATTAGTACAGCTACCACCATCAACCATCAACTTGCAAGCCTTGCCCTTGATAATGCACTGAGTCTGAAACAAACTCCACCGCTGACCCTTGTCAACTATCTTGCAATCATCATCTTGTACCTTCTTGAGTTGCATATTCAGCCCGTTCAATGGTACACCCTCCTCCATCGATCCACGGTAGTGCTCTTGGTATCGAGCCAGGTTTCCTCCCCTCGGTGATCGTCGGTCTTCGGAACAACCTCCTCCATGGTAGTGTTAGAGCACACCACCTCCTTTGTAGGAGACGGAATAGACATAGCCATAGCTTCCTTGGAACATAGCTGCGACCTCTTGCCAACCTCAGCCGTCGGTGACACAACCCGAAGTGGCTGTTTGAGGGTCTTCACATGCATTGTAGGCTTGTTACCAAACACAAAACACGCATGTAAAAAATCCTGAAAATCAAACCAAGTTGCAGCCATAACGCCCTTCACATGCATCTCCTTGTTCCACCAACTGTTTATCTCTTCATCCACACGACGAACAGCAAGTGCCAACCGTGTAGAACCATCCACTCGCTCATAAATACCACACCTTTGCAAACCCTGGTGTATATTACTTTCCCATAATTCATAATCTGAAACTGATGCATCATGATGAAGTTTCCACTTGACTCGGGTCTCAAAAAATGACACACCGTCTAATATATCAATAAAATCATTGAAAACATCTCCAGACCTTTTGCCGGAAACACACCGCTTCCCATGAAAATCACCAGGAAATGACAGCACCCTGGAAGAATGCGAAAGTGGAAATCCGGACGATTGCGCGGAACGGAAAACAGGCCGATCCGGCCCAGCAGCCGATTGAACCGGGCTGGTGGCCGGCTAGTCCGGCCCAGCAGCCGGTTTGACCGGGCTGGGGGCCGGTTGGTCCGGTCCTAGGGCCGGTTTGACCGGCTGGCTGACCGGGCGAACGTGCTGAAGCCCCTGGATATCCATCCGGTTGTCACCGGTCTGAGAACCGGTTTAATTTGGCCGGAATGGCCGGTTGTAGGGCCGGTCCGACCAGGACCTGGGCCGACCGGGCCGGTCCTAGAGCTGGTCGACCGAGCCGTGCTCCGGATGGGGTCCGAAAAGCCATCTTCTTCCCCGATTGCAGACTCGAAAATTTGCGATTCTCGCCACAGAAACTGCCCGAAAAAATGGAAAATCTTCGCCCAAACAGCTCCAAACTTCCTCCAACCAACCTTCTTTGACCGAGAGCCAAGCTCCACCGATCTAGAGCCAACCTTCTCCGATGCAAACCGATCTAGATGCGATCGATCAACAAAACCTCGCCGTGAGCAACCCAGAAAACTGATACCACATGATAAGGGGGATCCCAGCATATCCACCTAGGTTGATCCCCGATCTTTCACAGCGAGATCCTGGGGTAGTAAATCCTCCCAACAACACGATGAACGCAGCCTGGAGAAGAGGGAACGAATCCAGCAAGCAACGGATCGATGAACGTTACGCCTCAAACCTCGAGGTAGACAATCCTTGATGAACACAAGAACCTTCGCAGCGGATATAATAGATAAACGGTAGCGCCGTACCCCCGGAGGGATGATACACATGAACACACGCAACTAGGTATAACCTAACTTTAGACTAAACTTGAACTACCCTCAACCCTAGTCATCCCTCCACCTTATATGAGGGGAGGTGGCCGGCTCAGCCCTTGCTGGGTCAGGGCGCCCACTATGGGCCTAACCCTAGTTTGACTTAGACATGCCCAAGTCAAACAGACACAACTTAAAACCCTAGATGGCCCACCACATGACCTGGCTACATTATTCCCTAATAATAATACTAAGATATAATAATGGTACAACCTTAGACTTAATCGATTAAGTCAATGTAGCCAGGTCATGTGGTGGGCCATCTAGGGTTTTAAGTTGTGTCTGTTTGACTTGGGCATGTCTAAGTCAAACTAGGGTTAGGCCCATAGTGGGGCGCCCCAGCCCAGCAAGGGCTGGCCGGCCACCTCCCCCTCATATAAGGTGGAGGGATGACTAGGGTTGAGGGTAGGTCAAGTTTAGTCTAAAGTTAGGTTATACCTAGTTGCGTGTGTTCACGTGTATCATCCCTCCGGGGGTACGGTGCTGCCGTTTATCTATTATATCCGCTGCGAAGGTTCTTGTGTTCATCAAGGATTGTCTACCTCGAGGTTTGAGGCGTATTGTTCATCGATCCGTTGCTTGCTGGATTCGTTCCCTCTTCTCCAGGCTGCGTTCATCGCGTTGTTGGGAGGATTTACTACCCCAGGATCTCTCTGTGAAAGATCGGGCATCAACCTAGGTGGATCTGCTGGGATCCCCCTTATCACGGTCCCTTGGAGATTCGACTGTGCTCCCGGTCCCCTGAAGATTCGACTGTTCTCACGGTCCCTTGAAGATTCGACTGTGCTCACGGTCCCCTGAAGATTCGACTGTGTTCACGGTTCTTTAAAGATTCAACTGTGCTCACGGTCCCTTGAAAACTTGACTGGGCTCACGGTCCCTTAACTCCTCCTGGATATCATATGAATTATTGACTCCTCTGGGATATCACCCAAATCATCGGCTCCTCCAGGATATCACCCAAATCATCGGCTCCTCCTGGATATCATCTGAATTATCGACTCCTCCAGGATATCACCCAAATCATCGGCTCCTCCTGGATATCATTTGAATTATCGACTCCTCCAGGATATCACCCAAATCATCGGCTCCTCTTGGATATCATCTGAATTATCGACTCCTCTGGGATATCACCCAAATCATCGGCTCCTCCTGGATATCATATGAATTATCGACTCCTCTGGGATATCATCAGAGTCATCGGCATCATGTTCTCAGAACTCGAAGACATGTACGGTATTCGGCTCAACATTTTTTACATCCTATACATAACTATTTCATATTCATTTATAGGCTTGGGGACTACTCCCATCGGAAGCGCTGGTCGCGCGCCCGGTAAAAAATGGCAGCTTCGTCGACAAAGAAGAATAAATCAGAAGACGTCGGCATCAACATCAAGATCTTCGAGTAATACAACTTGAGTATATGCGTGGCTGCAAGCACCCGCCCATAGACTCGGGGGCTACTCCCATCGAGAGCGCTTCGCGCACCCGACAGAAAGCAACTTCGACTCTACATCAAGCACAAGATTCAACAGATGATCAAGACATTCAACGAAGATAACTTTAGTCCCTGCCCGAAGCTTCACTTCGGCCAGACACTCGGGGGCTACTGATGTGGGCATAACCCTTCGGGTACTCGACGTTGCCATACCCGGTGCAAACTATGAAGCTGGACCAGCACAAGAACTTGACAAGCTGGACCTGCACGCGCCTCAACTTGGAGCACAAGGAAAGAAGACTCCAATAAAAATCCTACTAGGACTCTTGTAAACCCTAGCTTGGCTGATATATAAAGCCAGGCAGGGGCACCCCTTAGGACACGCATAATCATAAACATAAAATATAGAGGCGACACGCCTAGACGACGCAACCCACATATTAGAACTAGACTAGATCCAACAACTCCGCTTATGGCGGCCCCCTGTACACATATTTTCATATACTGGATTGCTAGCAGGACGTAGCGATCCTCCACCGCGGGGACGTGAACCTGGGTACGTCGTGTAGCGCCTCGCTCCCGGAACCTCCATCGTCGCCTTTCTCTAAAACCCAAACCCCTCATGGTGGGCATTGCTGAGGAACCGCCTCGTCAGTTAGGGGACTTAGAAAACAATGGTTTAACCTAAAAAAAGTGCTGGAAGGGGTTATATTGAATAATGAACCTGATAAGTTGGTTTGGAAACTAACTAACACAGGAGAATTTTCAGTTAAATCTCTATACTTAGCCATGCAATGTAATGAAGTGGTACCCTACAAATTCATGTGGAAGGTTAAAATACACCTTAGAATAAATACTTTCTTGTGGTTGATGCTAAAGAAGTGCATACTTACAAGAGATGTTCTGCTTCAAAGAGGAGGAAAATGTGAGAATAAATGTCTCTTTTGTGGGTGTAATGAAACTATTGATCATCTTTTCTTCAAATGCCCTCTGGCTAGGTACATTTGGAATGTGGTTAGTTGCACATTTGGGTTTAATTTCCAATTTGATTTTGCTGATCACTGTATTTCCACCTGGTTGAAAAGTTTTGGAGGGAAGAAGAAAGAAATCCTTGTTGTGGGGGTTGCTGCTGTTATTTGGAGTATATGGAAAACCAAAAATCTGGCATGTTTTGAACAAAATGGCCTGAAGAGCCTTATATTGTTATTCTAAAGATCTGCTACTATATTAATTCATGGAGTTGTTTGAAGGTGAAGGAGGACGCTAGGAACAAGTTGAAATTCTGCGCAAGGGTGCTGGAAAGAGTAGCTAAAGAAGTCTTTGGTTCGAGAAGAAGCTGGATTTCCTGGACGCCAAGGTTGACGATGTAGAGGAATAAAAGAAAGGAAAAAACAGAAGGGATGGAGGAAGAACTCGGGGGAAGGGAGGAAGCTTGCAAAAAATTAGCAGGAGTAGTTTATCTGGAATTTCTTTCTGCTTGTAGCTGCATTTTCCCTCTCTCTCTCTCTCTCTCTCTCTCTCTCTCTCTTTCATTCTTTCCCCTTCAGCTGTTTGAACCTGGTCCGTAAAAACCTTAAGTACCCGTTCTGTGTTGTGTTTTGGTGGTGTAGGTTGTTACTTTGTAGCAAAACTGGTTTCCTTACTGAAATCGGGGAATGACTCCCTTTTATCTAAAAAAAATAGAAATGTAATATCGATTTCTGTTTTGTTTGAGCTATGGTGTAAGATGCTGCTCGAATTTTCTACAAATTGGATATGAATTGAGTTTCAATAGCTAGACAATCAGATTGGAGCGACATAAAATTTGATCTGAACAAGCTTTGCTCTTCACGAACAATTATACAGAAGAGGACTACAAGTTCAAGGTTACATTGCAGCTTGAATTTCCTGATACGTTGCGCCGATTCTTGAGAGCTTTGCTTCCTTGCTTCAGTCTGACGCGCATCAATATCCGGTTCGCATCGGAAAGATCTGGCTTGGCGACTTGGATCGCTGCTGCTGCTGGTTCGTGGACTGCGGCGCCTGGCCAACCATGGCGGCGCGCGAGACACGCGACACGGGCGTGACGCCGGCCAGGGCGCGCTGGTAGGCCTCGTCGTCCTCCATGTTCCCGCCTCCTTCCAGCGCCAGGTGCACGAGGTGCCGCATGTCGTACGACGTCAGCTCGTGCTGGTCGGTGAGCTCGGGACCGTCGGAGCGCGCCTCGAAGCCCGACAGCTGCAGGTTTACCATCTCTCGCGCGAGCGCGCCGCCGCGGAACGGGCGCACCGAGAACTGGGCGCCGCACTCGTCCTCGTCGTCGTCGTCATCCTCGTATCCGGCGACGGTCTGCTGGTCCAGCAGGTTCCGCGCGCCGCTCAGATCGAACTCGCCGAACTCCATGTCGCTCCCGCTCTCGTCGTCCTCCTCCCCTCCGAACTCCATGTCGCTCCCGCTCTCGTCGTCTTCCTCCTCCGACGAGTCCCACGAGTCTTCAGCGGGAACCTCGGCGAGCGAGACCAGCTTGCCGTGCTCGTTCGCGGCGGCCATGTCTGCTAGCTCTGCTTGCACGAACGGGCGGACTTGCAACGCCGATGAGGCGGTGAGCACGGCGAGCGCGAGAGAACTTCAGAGCAGGTTTTGCTCGTTCAGCGGACATGGTGCCTCTTCGTATAGGCCAGGTGATGGCGACGAAAACAAGAGGGAGCAGTAGAATTCGACTCGGACGAGAAGTCCCGTACCGAAGCAGACAACTTCAAGTTGGAGTCGGATTGGCTTGTTCGGCGGTGGATCCGCCAAAAAAGCAGCCTACTGTTTTTACATTAAAATCGGATTTAGTTTTTTTAAAATAAATCGGATTTAGTTGTTGGTCGTTGAAGATCCGTGCTGCAGTTTAGACTTTCGTAAGAAATAGGAAAACCAATTGCTAAAAAGTGTTGTCAAAGTGAGCACTCAGGTTCTGAGCCGTTGGATCCGTTTTGGATGGACCGATCCCGTGCCGCGTCGGGCACCTTGCACCCTGACCAAATAGCACCTGGGCCAGATCAAATCCCACCTGTGTCCTACTTCGTCCGTTCAAAATGTAAGGCATTTAATGATTAATAAAAATTAATATTTTTTAAATTTGATCAAATTTATACATAAAATATGAATATTTACAATACTAAATTAACATTAATAGATTCATCAGAAAGTTTATTTTTTTAATATGCCTATTTAATATTGTAGATATAAATAGTTTTTCCTAAATATATGATCAAAGCTAGTAAGATTTCACTTTTGACTAATCTTTAGACACCTTATATTTTGAAACGAAGGGAGTTCGTGGTATGGAGCGAGCGGTTTGAATCCCACCACATCCTTCTCTCCCGACGAGCCATTACCCATACCTCCGCTTCACCAGTTACATCCATCTATAGGTTTTATCCTTGTTTTATTTTTATTTTATCTTCTTTAACAGACTGTGAACCCATACAATGAGAATCCAAATGCAAAGAAATTCGGTGTAACTTTTGAGAACAAACTCAGAGCATCCAAGTTGTTCGAGCCCCCGAACGTAAATCCGGATTTAACAAACGCTGGATTGGATGTAAAAAGAGCGTGGGGCCAACATTTTTCCAGTCGCACCCCCGGCTTTCGTCCATCAGCTGCGATAGATTCAAAACATTGTCTTCCCGCTACACAAAAGAATCGCCTTTGTCCGGCGATCGGATCAGCCACATTCCGGCGATCGAAACTAGACGACTATAGGCTCATCGGCAGTCCCGTCAGGCGAAGCATCGGCGTCAGGCATCGCATCGGCATTGTCAGGCGAAGCATCAGCGTCTGCAGTTATCGAAGCGGAGGGAGTAGACGTCGATGCGGAGGACGAAGGAGACAACGTTGGCCGGAGGATGTCTTGGCGATGGGCGTCGTACCAAGCCCTCGTCTCCTCGTCCATGTTGGCGTCGTTGCCGCCGATCAGGAACACCGAGAAGGAGAGCGGCCGACGTCGCAGGGCAGGCGAGATGCCCTCGTACATCGCGCCGTCTACACCGGCGGTGACGGCGTAAACCCGACCATGCCGGCGGCGTAGGTGTCGTGGAACATGGTCGTGGCCGGCGACGCCGGCGAGAAGGAAGGAGATCCAATCATACCTTGGGTCGGCCATGGCCCGGGGAATTGGCCGACACGCGGCTGGCCGAAGTTGATGGACATCAGCCTCGCCTGTTCCTCCGCCGCCGCCACCGCCACCCTCTTCGCGTTGCACTTCTTCTCCCTCTCCGCCCTGGCGCGAGTTTCGCCCCGCCACCGCTCCTGATCCGCCGCCCACTTCGCGTTTGACATGCCCGGCGGCCTCTGTTTTGGCGCCCGCGGTTTCCTCGCCTTCGGCGGCAAGCTTTTTCAGCAGCATGGTGGTGGAGGAGAAGAGGAGGAGCTGCAACTGTGGGGAGAATGGCGGTAGCTCCGAATTCGGCGGGGAAAATGGTTCCATGCGTCGCAATTTGGAGGGAAAACGAAATTAATGGAGGGAACTACCAGTTGTGTTGCCGACAACGCAGACCCGCTCGATGTTTCGCGCGTTTTTGTTTTGTCCGGAGTCCCCGGCCGGGCCTCGGGAACCCAGGGATGGCCTGAGCTCTCTGGACAGATGAAAGACCTAATCCAAACGAAATCGAGGAGCCGGGGCGTGGCTGGACCGTTTTCGTCCATCCAAATGAAAAAAAAAGGTGTCCTGGGGGCCTCGTCGGGGAGACGGCTGGAGATGCTCTCACGACTCTTAAGGATCCATATGCAAAGGAATTAGCTACAATTTCACGACAATGGCAAGGAGAAAGGATTTTACCAAAATATAGTGATGGAATACTTGCAGTCATATTTTTTCAAGATAGATCAATTCACCACATATGAAACTGAAGTTTCTCTAAAACTGAATATTTGTAGTAATTTCTTTGAAACTGAAGTATAGTACATTCTTGAGGTAACAGTTCGGGAACGAGCTCTTCGGGGAGGACGGCGAGCTTGTCCAGGGAGTTGAGGAGCTCGCCGTCACAGCAGCCGGCGGCGTAGTGGCGCAGGGAGGAGGTTGAGCCGTCAAGGACAACGACGAGCTCGGTAGCATGGCCGCGAGCAGGCCAGCGGCGAGCGCGAGGAGCAGCAATGCAGCGGAGGACCAGCAGCGAAGAGGGGGGGAGCTCGTGGCTGATGGCGTGGTGCTGCTAGTCGGCCAGCGGTGCACACGTGGCGCAGCGAGGCATGCACGTGGAGCAGAGGAGGAGCAGCGACGCACGCACGCGTAGCGGAGGACCACCAATGCAGCGCTGCAGGGAGGAGCTCGTGGTCGACGATGTGGTGCTGCTAGCCGACCAGCGGTGTGCGTGCGGTGCAGCGAGGCACACACGCGGAGCAGAGGCGTCCGCGGTGTAGAGAGCAGCCGGCGGCGAGCGAGGCGAACTGATGTCATATTTAGAAGGGTTCATATTTGCTAAATACTTTAGACAGCGCGCTGGCCAACCTATAGATTCTAAATGTATTCTGATTGTAGCAGGCATGTATCGTGTGCACCGATCAGCCAATGTTATCTATGTTAACAGCAGCAGAAAGATATTATCATTCTACATACGTAGAGTCAGAACAAAATCATCGTACATAAGAGGTTCAGCCGCAGAAATTCAATTCGGTTTCCGGTGCGTATGCTCCCTCCACCCAAAATGCATATTTATAATTATCAAACAATTTTAACAAATAATTTCGCCTGTACAGTTTCCTGAAAAAATGATACTATTTTTTTTGTGGTCGATATAAAAATGACAAAACATGTCTCACAAAAATTCGTATTTTTAGGATTAAAATTTATGCTAATTCCATAATAGGGGAACATATATTAATAGGGAGATGGCAAGTTAGCAACCAAAACTTGGGTACGCGAGACGAAGTGACTTCAGCTGTCTCTGGTTGATCTTTTCATTTGATTCAGTCAGGCACTATGGGTAGCACATATGATACATGACACGGAACCCTAGCTCTCGGTCGCTCCCGCGGGCGACGCGAGGGCTCCCGGCGGCGCCTGCCTCGTCCCTCCTCTTCTCCTCCCCCTCCCCTCGCCGCCGCCACAGGGCGTCGCCGGGCAAAGCCCGCGCGGCGACGGCGCCGGCGGGGCCCTCTACCCCCTCGCGCGGTGGCCGTGGCGCGGGCCAGGGCGGCCAGTGAGGGCGTCGCGCTAGGCGGCGAGCGCGGCGGCGCGGAGCTCCGACCTCGGCGTGGTGACGACGCATCCGTGGCTTCGTTGCGGCGGTGGCTCCCTGGAGCGGCTCCGGCGCGGGCGGCGCGAGCTCGAGCCCTGGCGGGCTGGTGAAGGTGATGGCGGCGCGAGTGGGTTCTGATCCGGCGAGCAGCTCGGCCGGCAGCTGCGACGCCCGTCCGCTCCGGCGTGGAGGGGTCCTGGGAAGAAGGTGTTGCGCGTCAGATCTGGCCGCCTCGAGTTCGGGCCGGGGCAGGGGCCCCGGGCCCCTTTCGAGCCCTTT
The DNA here is from genome assembly GCF_022539505.1 of Lolium rigidum. Lineage (NCBI taxonomy): Eukaryota > Viridiplantae > Streptophyta > Magnoliopsida > Poales > Poaceae > Lolium > Lolium rigidum. The sequence continues at coordinate 146,402,725 of NC_061510.1, forward strand.
TTCGCCCCAGATCCGTGAGCGCCGGTAGCCATGGGGGCTGCTGGAGGCCGATCTGGCTTTGTTCCCCTCCTGGTGGCGACGGCGCAAGGTGCGGTGGTTGGCCGGCTCCTCGGTTGGAGTCCGGTGTCCTCACCTGCAGTGGTCTGGTGCGGTGTGCTGCCTTGGTAGCAAGCTTGGCCGGCGGCGGTGGCCTGCCGGTGTTGGTGAGGGTGTGGGGACTATGCTGGCCTCCTACGGGCCAGGCAGGGGCCTGGTGCCATGTGAAGCCATCGTCTTTCATCCCGCGATCTGGTGTTGCCGGCAGCCACGGGGGCTGTTGGTCTACCGATCCTCGGGAGGTGCACTCTCCAGTCAGGTTCGATGCTTCCAGGCAGGGGTCCGGGGTACTCGCTGTGAAGGTCTACTCGTTCTCATCCTTTTCTCCGTTGTGCTCTGAGCTGGGACGCCGGGGCGGCGGCCCTGGAAGGTGGGAGTCATGTTGGTTGGCGGGCGAGCCAATGACTCGGTGTCGGCCGGTGACCACGGCCGTGAGGGCGGCGTGGTGGTCGGCGAGTCGAGTGTTGTGGGGTGTAGATGGTGGTGTTGTTGCCAAAGGGAAACCTTTGCCCCTCGGGCCACGGCGGCGGCGTCTGCGGATGGCGTTCCCTTGTTGAAGGCGCCGTGAGGCCAATCTCCATTCCTCTACTTCGTCCGGGTGAAAACCCAAGATCCTCGGATCGGGCGGTGGCGGCACTCCGGTGTCGTGCTCTTCTTGAAGACACCGTCTTGGAGCCACAACGCGAGGCTCACCGATGGTTGCGGCGGAGGTGATTCTTCGGCAATCTTCGGCAAGGCTTGCTCCGTGCCCTCCCCTTGTCGAGTTTTCCTTGGCGCTGCTGTTCGGTTTGTGAGCAACGATGGTTGACCCCCGGTGGTGGTCGGCTTCCGGTGGCGCTTCTGCGACGGAGGAGGTCTGTTGAGGCGCGCGTGAAAATGGCTCGCTCTCGAGTGAGCTCCGGCCCGACACTTTAGACTCCAGCTCTTCTCCGAGTCTCGTAGGCGCTTTGGCTGAGCTTGTTGGTCGCGCTTCCGGTTGTAGCTTCTTCGGTAGTTCGTGTGGATGTGTGGTGTCGTTCTGTAAGCTGGGTTCAGCACTTTGTATCGTTCTCGCCGTTGGTGGCTTTGTTAATTCAAAGTTGGGCACTGGAGTGCCTTTTATCTAAAAAAAAGTCAGGCACTATGAAATCGTCCAAGTGCTTGGTCACTTCTTTAAGCTACTTGTCCTTATTCAGCTGTTTGAGATGGCACTCTTCAGACAGCTTCTTCTCCTTAAGCTCGTCATAGTTGTCATCTTTCATTAGCTTCTTCTCTGACTGCTGAATATACCTAATGGCCCGTGTTGTAGCAGCATTCTCTGCAGGACAGTGATACGTAGTGTTGGCGAGATGGAGTGTCAATGTGTATACATGACGGTGGCACCAGTTTGGCTTGAGCAGCCACGCCAGTCTTGTACTTCGGCCAGGGCAGGTGCAGTTTCTTCGGCACTATCTCGAGCATGACCATGGCTGGAATCTCGACAACCCCCATGCGAATGGCTGGTGAGATGCAGCAGAGATAATAATAATTAGGCTATAGCAGACATACACAGAATCATTCGGGTATAAACGACTCATTTCGTATGATGAAAAAGGTTAGTAACATCATGAAGTTTGAAGAATAAGTTTAGGAAAAGGTTAGTACGATTACTAATCGCGAATGTAAATGAACACGCGGAGACAGGAGATAAATAATCTGAAGTTATTATGAGCACCACATGGAATCTGATAATTTATCTGATAACTTTGGGAAGATAATGGAGCCCAGAAGTTGCCTCCACCCAGTGCCAATATTTTTTGTTTGGCATACCCATCTCATTTATGTATGACATGCATAATATTCAAAGAGCACACATACAAACTTCAGGACGTTGAAGAAAATTTGATTACATCTAAGCTAAAAAAAAGCATACAACTTATAGATAATCTAATGGGAGCAGATTGGAAGCAGGTTGTCTGCATGGTCAGGGGCAGAGTTTTAGCCGTCTAGCACTGTCTAAAAGATGAGGTAGGCACTGAGAGCATATCCAGTAACAAATAAGGCTAAGCCTAAGCACTGTAAAAGATAAGGTATGTTGAGCGGAACCAGTCCCTTTTATCCATATTGGAAGCACTACGACCAATTATGCAAGTGATAGGGATTATTGGTGTACGTTTCAGCCACGCCACTCCATTCCGTTCCAAATCATTAGAAATAACACTGATTAATCAACGATGGAGCCTGAATGAGAATAGGTAGTAACATCTATTATGGCTGATGTGTCATGTTCCTGTAACCTTAATCCAACCCAAGCATGCATCCTTCTCAGAGACACAGAAAACAAAATCTGATGCTCAACTGTTAACCAGCGACAATCTTGCTCTAAATAAACAAACAGCCAAGAAAAACAATGACGCCTTCGAACGTGCAGCATGGAAGAAGTAATCTGTTATCAGCAGATAGACCCAATCATCATTCTTCCCCAATGAATCAGAAGCAACTAAGCAACCGCAAGGCCACCAGATTCTGAACTTCTTTTGAGGGAAACCGCATGCTTTATTAGTTAATCAAAACAGGGTTACAATCAGCCTCTAGGCTGTGAACTCAAAATGCCGGTGGCTCAATATCCCAAGTAAACAACCCTCCATCTATCGCCGCATACTTTGCGCAACAGTGGGCCGCCTGGTTAGTTTCATGGCGGGTAAACACGGCATTAGAATAAGAAAATAAACTTTCTAGGTCGCTAATCTCATCTAAGATAGGTTTGATAATCGAACGATCATCCCCTCGAAGATCACCCTGTTATAACCTCGCTCAGCTGCAAGGGCACAGGCATCTCGTAAAGCTAGAGCCTCAATAGTCAGAGTATCTGAAATCTCCTCATATGTTTTACATGTAGCGCCAAGGTAGGAAACATACATATTACGTAATACTTGAAATAACCCTTGCTCTTTTAATTAGTAAGGGGAGCACATTTTTCGGGGGATCTTTAAGCAATCACATCATATAAAAATTCCCAATACAAATTTATGTGCTACAACTGAGATGCTCAAGAAAAAAACTGTTTCGAAAAACAGATTTAAGGAGGTGTCTGGAAATGGGAGAAATATTAATTGTCAAAAGATATCAAAGAATACCTCTTCTCTTCAAAAGAAGTATGATATCACACAATGCATCCTCAAAATCACAACGGCATATGATCCAATCAAATAAATTCGAGCAGGCTACTACCAAATTACATAATGATTTTCTATTAAACACCGAACAAGACATATTAATGTTGGGTACTCAAAAGCAGTTTTATTACCTTAATTCCTGAAGAATATTGTTGCCATGCAAAAAAATAAAATACAAAATTACTAAAGCTGTATAGGCCAACAAAATCATAGGGTAGTTGTACTTCGTTTGGGTGAATCATTTAGACCCTGCTATGAAGATTAATGCACGTATGAGCACATAAAGGGAATCCAAGAGGGGCATACCATAATAGAAGGAAAGTGATGAAACAATGCAGGAACAAAAAGGAAACACCCAGGAAGGTTATATAGCCTTTTTAAAACAGTAAACCGAGCTCATCCTGGAACCAAACAAACTCACCAATCATAGTAACAATGATAGCTATCAAGAAGACACAAAATAATACACTTGGAGAAATACTAAAAATCTTAATGATAATTAAGGCAAAAGGTATGAACACAATCTATTAGTCGCACAAACAATAGTACAACAGAATGCAACAGATAAACAAGCTGGAACACGAATTAATTACTTAACAGCAGCTAACCAACGATTCAATAAGGTTCATAGAGAGGAAGACTGTGCTAACCAGAGGAAACTTGCAAAGATTTTTTTCATCCATGGTATGTACATGACATATTTGGTGTCGGGGGGCCACCGTCTATTCTCCCATGAGAACCTTGCCAGGAAAGAACAGATGCACAACTTAGAGGCATGTGAGGAAAAGTCAACAAATACTAAGATAGCATCTCGTTCTTCCATTTGCCGTGCCGCCAGAGCTCCACACAGTGGAACGAGAAGGGACCAGGAGTGAGAGGTGGAACAGCACGAATAGCAGGCATAGGACTATAAGAGGGGAGGGAGAGGTGAAACAGCGGGACGAGAAGGTGCAGGGGAGCGCCGAGGATGAGGAGGAGCTGTGGAGCGAGAGCAAATTGGGAATGACACATGCAACACGAGAGGTGAGGGGAATTACGCGTTGAAGGATTTCTACCCTAGTTTTATAACACCACACATGGTAACAAATCCTAAGGGTGCGAGTCGCTCCGAGACATGATCGGACGGTCGGGAAGCCAAGTGTCCTGAGAAGCGCCCGAACACGAGCAAGGATGTGTTCATTACATGCTCACTTGCAGGGACCTATAATCCTCGAGTCCAACTGGTCCTTTGTTGTTCAAGAATTAGACAAACCGTAAGAGCAATGCTGGCCTTTGGACACCGCCTCCTCAAGACCGACAAGCCCTCCTCGTGGCCCAATGACACGAGCTCGAGCCAAAGCCCTACACCAAGAGGTGAATTCGCTCCTCTCCACGTATGCATTTGATGCCCCCTTGGATGGCATGCTACTTCATGCAAATACCCTATGCTCAATCAGGTACATCGACCAAGACGCAAGCCATGGAGACCAAGCCATTGGAGAGAGAGCTGGAAATGAAGAAGATGGAGCTACGAGTTGGTGTATCGGGCCAACGAGGGAAAACCGGTTTGTGTGCGTGTGTGTGTTGTATCCCCACGATTCCCCCTCGCGTTCCTCGTGTTCATCGCGTTCATCCTCCCACCCCCACGAGTTCCACCCAAATCCGTGAAGATCGGGCACATCCTTGGGCTTAGCCCTTATCAGCTGGTGTCATCAATTCCGATGCCAACCAGCAGCAAGGTGAACCAGCCTCTTCTCCTGATACTGCTCCTGCTACACCGGTACACATTTGTAATATGATTTTGTATGCTATTTGATTAATATGCTCATAATCATGTTTGTTCAACTCGATAAAACTGGTGATTTAAAATCTTTGTCACAAAATGAGTAGTCCAACACATCTAAAACATTTGGAACATCATTAAATGAGCTCACTATAAAAGTCACAATAATTAGTGACACATAAAAGTCAAAATTATTATTTTTATTTCACAAAATATTCAATTACTCAATCAGCTTACCATTATCACCCTGTATACACCATGTAAGACTGAAATGTACAATATATGAAATATTTAGGACAAGTAAAATAATGCCTCCCACAAATCTAAAATAGTATCAACAAGGACCAGAATCTTCTTCAAAGTTAGATTTTGGATAACATTGTGACCTTCCAACCAAAATGAATTTGGTCAACAAACTTACACTTCTAATTGGATTTTGTTATGATAATCTCATTGTGATTTTGCGTACAATGAATGCATTTGGTGTCCCGCCAAAAAACAACAACGTTATGAGTAGGAAAACCATATTTTGGGGAACCTGCATAGCAAAATAGACTAGACAAATCGTCTCAGAAAAATAATTTGTAACAAAAGGTAGCAGGGACCAAGAATAATAACGAAACATGCTCGGGAGATCCCCATAGAGAATACACGCATACAAGATTGAGGAAGTCCTTAGCAACCAACCATCCCCACTAGATTGATAGTTCTGAGCCATGAAACGGCTCAAGGCATACCTACCAATAAATCATTAGCATTATCAAACTTAAAAATATCCACAATATTCTCCATTTGGGCGAATTTCGGTTTTCCACGATATCCATGAAGGTGACCATCTGCTTGTTATTGTCTTCTTTTAACTGATCTTTACGGTTTATAAACCAGCTAAACCTGCTAATCCATTGGCAATACAGGCCACCGGATAAGACATCAACATCGTCGTTTAAAATTTAACATTGCAAATAAATACCATGAGCAATCTAGTGCAGAGCTAAAAAGGGAGGATAATGAAACAAAACAAGCAAACAATCACATTCAGTGATGAAATGTCTCGTCTACTACATTCGAGCGTTTGCTTGTGTTGTTACATTATTTCCTTTTTAATCTCTACGGCAGATTCCAAATGCTATTTATCTGTGTGGTTACATTTTAAAGATTGATACTAATGCCTTATGCGGTAGCCCGCCATGCGAAGGCATTAGTGGGTTTAACCTGTTCATAAACTGTGCAGGTCTGCTAAAAGACGAGAAGAACAAACAGATAATTACTTTTATGGATATCCTGAAACCAAAGTTTGTCCTAATAGAGAACGTTATGGATATTCTCAAATTTTCTAATGGATTTCTTGGTAGGTATGATTTGAGCCGTTTGATAAATCTGAACTGCCAATCTTGGTTGGGAATAACGATGGAAAGTTGCTCTGTGCTTACCAATTTTGTATGTGTATATTCCTACTGTCAAACCCTCCCGAGCAAGGTTTGTTGTTATTCTTGGTCATTTTTAGATTTTTGTTGCGAATTTCTGAGACGATTGATCTGCTGTATTTGGGAATGCATGTGGTCCCAAAATATGCTCTCTGAAATTAGTTTTTTTTTTTATTTCACAAGATATTCAGGCGTCACCGGCTTGATCATTATCAGTGTGCATATAATGTAAGACTGAAACCTAGAAGATATGAAATATAGAGGACAAGTAAAAAAAATGCCTCCAGCAAATCTAAAATGGCATCATGAAGGATCATTGGCTTTTGAGTTCCATTCTGAGAAACAATATGCTTTGTTGCAACTAAAATCAAAATCAAGTTGCTCAACAAGCTTACACTTCTCACTAAATTTAATTGTCATCCTACTCTCATTATGATTTTACTTGCAATCAATGGTCTCAGAAATAAATTTGTGCAACAAATGACCAAGAATAACAAATAACCATGCTTGCAAGGTCTCCCCACAAGAATACACACATAAGAATTGAGGAAGTCAATAACAACTAGCTATCGCCAATCGAGATCGAGATTGCTAGTTCAGGTCCATCTAACAGCTTCAGGCATACATACCAAATAAACCATTAGCAAACTTGAGAATATGTACAATGTTCTCCATTATATCCATTAAGTTGACCATCTTTTTGTTCTTCTCATCTTTTAATTGATCTTCACAGTTTATGAACTAACTAAACCCGCTAATCGATTGGCAAAGGAGGTCACCGGATAAGACATCAACATCACCATTTAAAATTAAACATCACAAATAAATAGCATTCGTAGTGAGGTGTAGAGCTAAAAAAGTAAAAACGGCAAGAAGGAAATAACACAAGAAAACAGTCACATGCAGATTCGCCTACTGCATTTGAGCATTTACTTCTGTTGTTACATTTCCTTTTTTAGCTATGCGGAAGATTGCTCATGCTATTTATATGTGTTGTTACATTTTACAATGCTGATGCTAATTTCTTGTGTGGCAGTCCACCTTGCCAATAGGTTTAACCTGATTATAAACCATGAAGATCCGCTAAAAGACGAGAAAAACAAGCAGATGGTCACCTTGATAGACATTGTGACATATCTGAAACCGAAATTTGTCGTAATAGAGAACGTTGTGGATATTCTAAAATTTGCAAATGGGTTTCTTGATAGGTATGCCTTGAGCCGTTTTATGGCTCTGAACTACCAATCTCGGTTGGGACTAAAGATAGTTGACTGCTACTGTTTACTAAGTTCCATATGCATGTATTCCTGTTGTGAGCCCTCCTGAGCATGGTCTGTTGTTACTATTGGTCATTTTTAGTTTTTTTATAAATTTATTTATAAGATGATTGATGTGGTGTATTTGGTATTCAGGTGGCCCCAGAAAATGCACTTTCCACTCATAATTTTGGTATACAAGGCGGGGCACCATATGCAAGTAAAATCATAATGAAATCCAGTAAGTGCAAATTGGCTAACAAGTTCGATTTTGGCTGCAGTAAAGCATTGTTGTCCAAAATGAAACTCAAGAGATAATAAACTTTAAAAAAGTGCATAACTAAAGAATAAAAACAGACGTAGATACGCTACGTCATTTCTAACTTTAAATATCATTTGGGATACATAACGTCTATAACTTTAAATAGCATTTAGGTTTGCACAAAATTGTGTATTCCAAATGACCCGAAAATAGCTGCAAGCCTATAGTACACGCAAAGGTTAGGGGCTTCATGCATCATACCAAGTAGAATACTGGATTGGTGATTGAAAAGTGCCAATACCTTAACTCATCAAGGGCCATGAACACAAATAAAAAACCTTGATTTTGAGCGAACTCTTCTGTGCAGGGTGAAAACTAATCATGAGAAAACATACAACATTTGAAAAATACAAAATAATGGGTACATCATGCATGTCAGTGCAAGAGATGACTAGTGAACAAACAAATCATAAACTTTGCTCACAGAATTTCAATTCAAAGCAATAGTAACCAAGTAGATCTTACTGCAAACTGACATGCGGCAATTATTCAAAGTGAAGACGGCGGTGCTGCTCCTGAAGTCGTGGTGCTCCCTGCAGTGCCAGCCGAGGGAACCATCAACCATGAGGAAAAGGCGATGGGGAAGAACGGTACAAGGATCTGGTGTACCTGGGGCGATGCGGGGACGGCTTGGAGCGGAGTGTGTCGAGGACGACGGCGACACGGACGCCGACGGTGCTGCTTCCGCACGTGCTCGTCCTTATCTTGGCCACGTTGTCTCATGTGAGGCACTGTGAAGGCTGCCCCGGTCCGTCCCGGGTGATGCGATGGGCCGTCCTTTTCGCAAACCTGAATGGCCGCCGGCGCGGGTCTGGATTACTCGTGGATAGGACCAAACGAGCCCGCGCCACCGCCAGCTGCCCGTCCCGATCTCTGCGAGGCCGGCACCGGGAGATGGGTGCCTGGGACTGGCGGCGCAGTCCCGCATTGTAGGGCTGGAGGAGGAGGCGGTTGCGGCGCTACACGGACGAGGAAATATAAGGGGCTGTAAACTCAAAATGCCGGTGGCTCAATATCCCAAGTAAACAACCCTCCATCTATCACCGCATACTTTGCGCAACAGTGGGTGAATGATCATCCCCTCGAAGATCACCCTATTATAACCTCGCTCAGCTGCAAGGGCACAGGCATCTCGTAAAGCTAGAGCCTCAATAGTCAGACTGTCAGAGTATCTGAAATCTCCTCACATGTTTTACATGTAGCGCCAAGGTAGGAAACATACATATTAAGTAATACTTGAAATAACCCTTGCCCTTTTAATTAGTAAGGGGAGCACATTTTTTAGGGGATCTTTAAGCAATCACATCATATAAAAATTCCCAATACAAATTTATTTGCTACAACTGAGATGCTCAAGAAAAAAACTATTTCGGAGAACAGATTTAAGGAGGTGTCTGGGAATGGGAGAAATATTCATTGTCAAAAGATATCAAAGAATACATATTCTCTTCAAAAGAAGTATGACATCATACAGTGCATCCTCAAAATCACAACGGTATCTGATCCAATCAAATAAATTCGAGCAAGCTACTACCACATTACATAATGATTTTCTATTAAACACCGAACAAGACATATTAATGTTGGGTACTCAAAAGCAGTTTTATTACCTTAAATTCCTGAAGAATATTGTTGCCATGCAAAAAAATACAAAATTACTAAAGCTGTATAGGCCAACAAAATCATAGGGTAGTTGTACTTCCTTTGGGTGAATCATTTGGACCCTGCTATGAAGATTAATGCACGTATGAGCACATAAAGGGAATCCAAGAGGGGCATACCATAATAGAAGGAAAGTGATGAAACAATGCAGGAACAAAAAGGAAACACCCAGGAAGGTTATATAGCCTTTTTAAAACAGTAAACCTACCTCATCTTGGAACCAAACAAACTCACCAATCACAGTAACAATGATAGCTATCAAGAAGACATAAAATAATACACTTGGGGAAATACTAAAAATCTTAATGATAGTTAAGGCAAAAGGAATGAACACAATCTATTAGTCGCACAAACAATAGTACAACACAATGCAACATATAAACCAGCTGGAACACGAATTAATTACTTAACAGCAACTAACTTGCCCCAATTCCCCTTGAACCACGACATTCCCATCAACTACAGCAAGAGTTCAGCCGCCCCCATCCGTTGTGACATCGCCACGACGAACGCGCTGGCCCCGGCTCTCGCCTGTCAGTTGAAGGAGTTACCTCAGCCCTGCCTGGGCCTGCCCCTATCGTTGCGGAAGCTTCGGAAGGCCGAGTTGCAGCCCATCCTTGACAAATTGGCGAACAAATTGGCGTTTTGGAAGGCCAAGTTGATGTCAAGGGATGGGCAGGTTGCCTATGTCCGCATGGTTATGGCGGCGTCGGTCGTTTACCAGCTGATGGCGCTCGATTTGGACCCTTGGTTTCTTGAGGCGGTGGATAAGCTCAGGCGTGGCTTCCTCTGGGCTGGGAAGAATGAGGTTAATGGTGGCAATTGTATGGTTGCCTGGGACGCTGTTTGCATGCCTAAGGACCTTGGCGGCCTAGGCCTCCCGAACCTTAGGTTTCTGCATGCTGCGCTTCGGGCTAGGTGGATTTGGCTGCAGCGTTCGGACGCCTCAAAATCCTGGGCGGGTCTCGTGTTCCCTGTCTCGCCTACCGCGACTGCCATGTTCAACGCCTCCGTTCGGATCTCCGTGGGGCTGGGAACGAATGTCTTCTTCTGGCTTGACTCGAGGATCGGAGGGCTGACGGTGGCCGCGATCGCCCCTGCGGTGCTGCAGCTCGTTCGCCCGGGCTTGGCCAAGAGCCGTAAGGTCGCAGACAGGTTGCCTAACAATGCCTGGGTAAACGACATGGCCGGCAAGCTCTCGGTGAATGTGGTGGTCCAGTTCTTCAAGCTCTGGGACGCCATGGAGCAGATCAGACTCGGAGATTCTGCGGATATCTTTACCTGGAAGTGGACTGCGGATGGCTCGTTCTCCTCTAAGACGGCATATCGCGCGTTCTTCCACGGCACCACTGCCTTGCCAGGTGCAGCACAAGTTTGGAACTCCTTCGCCCCGTATAAGTTCAAGGTCCATGCTTGGTTGGCACTCCGGGGGAGGTGCTGGACTGCGGACAGGCGATTGCGACACGGTTTGCCGTCCCACACCCTATGCCCTTTGTGTTCGGAGACAGACGAGACGCTGGATCACATTTCCATTGGCTGCCCCTACGCTCGACACATCTGGATAGGTCTCTTGGAGGTCTTGTTGGCTAGCGTTGACACTCCACCGTTGGACGGCACCATCAGGAGTGGTGGCCGAGCGCGGTAGCTCACCTTTCACACCATGAAGCCAAGGTTGCTAACTCAGCCATTTTGTTGGCTTTGCGATCCTTGTGGACGGAGAGGAATGCCCGGATCTTTGAGGGCGTCTCCCTGCCACCTCCCAAGCACCTGGAGGAGGTGCTCCGCGATTGTGCGTTGTGGTGCTCTAGTAGGCGTGGGTTAGTGCGAGGCATTGGATAGGGTTCTGCTGTCTAGGGTGTTGGTGGTGGTGGCTTGTTGCCCGTTTGTGGCATGTAATATTCCATGTAACACTTCTCTTCTTTCGAGCTTAATGAAATGACACGCAAATCTCCTGCGGGTTCTCGAAAAAAAAAACTAACCAAAAATTCAATAAGGTTCCTAGAGAGGGAGACTGTGCTAACCGGAGGAACCTTGCAATTTTTTTTTTTCAGCCATGGTATGTACATGGCATATTTGGTGTCGGGGGGCGACTGTCTACTCCTTTGTTGTTCAAGAATTATACAAACCATGAGAGCAATGCTGGTGTCATCAATGCCGATGCCAACAAGCAGCAAGGTGAACCAGCCTCTTCTCCTGATACTGCTCCTGCTACACCGGTACACAGTTGCAATATGATTTTGTATGCTATTTGATTAATATGCTCATAATCATGTTTGTTCAACTCGATAAAACTGGTGATTTAAAATCTTTGTCACAAAATGAGTAGTCCAACACATCTAAAACATTTGGAACATCATTAAATGACCTCACTATAAAAGTCAAAATAATTAGTGACACATAAAAGTCAAAATTATTATTTTTATTTCACAAAATATTCAGTTACTTAATCTGCTTGATCATTATCACCCTGCATACACCATGTAAGACTGAAATGTACAATATATGAAATATTTAGGACAAGTAAAATAATGACTCCCGCAAATCTAAAATAGTATCAACAAGGACCAGAATCTTCTTTAAAGTTAGCTTTTGGATAACATTGTCACCTTCCAACCAAAATGAATTTGGTCAACAAACTTACACTTCTAATTGGATTTCATTATGATAATCTCATTATGATTTTGCTTACAATGAATGCATTTGGTGTCCCGCCAAAAAACAACAACTTTAAGAGTAGGAAAACCATATTTTGGGGAACCTGCATAGCAAAATGGACTAAACAAATCGTCTGAGAAAAATAATTTGTAACAAAAGCTAGCAATGACCAAGAATAATAATGAAACATGCTCGGAGATCCCCATAGAGAATACACACATATATACGATATTGTGGAAGTCCTTAGCAACCAACCATCCCCACTGGAGACTGATAGTTCTGAGCCATGAAACGGCTCAAGGCATACCTACCAATAAATCATTAGCATTATCAAACTTAAAAATATTCACAATATTCTCCATTTGGGCGAATTTCGATTTGCCACAATATCCATGAAGGTGACCATCTGCTTGTTCTTCTCTTCTTTTAACTGATCTTTACAGTTTATAAACCAGTTAAACCGCTAATCCATTGGCAATGCAGGCCACCGGATAAGACATCAACAACGTCGTTTAAAATTTAACATCGCAAATAAATAGCATGAGCAATCTAGTGAGGAGCTAAAAAGGAAGGACAATGAAACAAAACAAGCAAACAATCACATTCAGTGATGAAATGTCTCGTCTACTACATTTGAGCGTTTGCTTGTGTTGTTACATTATTTCCTTTTTAAGCTCTACGGCAAATTCCAAATGCTAATTATCTGTGTTGTTACATTTTAAAGATTGATACTAATGCCTTATGCGGTAGCCCGCCATGCCAAGGAATTAGTGGGTTTAACCTGTTCATAAACTGTGAAGGTCTGCTAAAAGACGAGAAGAACAAACAGATAATTACTTTTATGGATATCCTGAAACCAAAAGTTTGTCCTAATAGAGAACGTTGTGGATATTCTCAAATTTTCTAATGGATTTCTTGGTAGGTACACTTTGAGCCGTTTGATAAATCTGAACTGCCAATCTCGGTTGGGAATAACGATAGCTAGTTGCTCCGTGCTTACCAGTTTTGTATGTGTATATTCCTAGTGCCAAACCCTACCGAGCAAGGTTTGTTGTTATTCTTGGTCATTTTAGATTTTTGTTGCGAATTTATATCTGAGACGATTGATCTGGTGTATTTGGGAATGCAAGTGGTCCCAAAATATGCACTTTTCAATCATAATATTGTTGTACAAGACAGGGCACCAATAGCGGATTTGTAGGGATTGGATACGATCCAATCTGTTGTAATTATGGTGTAAGATACGATTGATCACTATAAATAGAGGGGAGGCCTTACGGGCATATCACGGCAAAAACCATATAGTTCACTTCCTTTAAAAAAACATCACAAATAAATAGCATAAACAATCTGATGTGGAGCTAAAAAAGGAAAGGAAAATGGCACAATCAAAGCACTCACATGCATTGCTAAAATGTTTCACCTATTACCTTCGAGTGTTTCTTGTGTTGTTACATTTTCCATTTTTACTCCAAGTTACATTGCTCATGTTATTTATTTGTGTTGTTACATTTCAAAGGGTGATGTTAACGTCTTATGCTGCGGTCCACCTTGCCAAGGAATTAGCGGATTTCACCGGTCTATAAACCGTGAAGATCCGCTAAAAGATGAAAAAACAAGCTGATGATTACCTTCATGAATATAGTTGCAAAACTAAAACCAAAACTCATCCTATTGGAGAATGTTGTGGATATTTTCAAGTGTTAATGAATTTCTTGGTATGTATGTGGCTCTGAATTTTTTGCTTATCTTGTCTGCCTCATTGAGCTGATGTCTAAAAGACGTATTATGTTCCTCTGGCTGATTAAGCCGGTTGTAGTTCGAGTCCCTGATCACTGTATTGGTTGCCATTTCCATGTACTTAATAGCCTCAACAGGAGCTGTGTATTCGGCTCTCTACACTAGTAGAATAAACCCCAATATATGGACACAAGGACAGGCATACCTTAGAGGATATTGTGGTAGTTTTCAAAAGCATGACGACGCAGCTCCTGTTATCAAGGTACACTCTCCGGCTATATTTAGCTCTTGGAAACCCAAGCCCTGCCAACTTGAGACCGAGCATCAATCTATAGGGAATTTTGAGCACCGTGGAAGCATCCTGCAAATTTGAAGACGCCAAGAGAGCAACATCAGTGGAGCCAGCATTTTATATATCGCGGGTTCAGATGAAAAACAGTTTTGTTGAGGAAGCAAGGTTATGAATAAGTTGCACTACATATGTACAACATAGGCAGGGCAAGAGCACCTGCATTGCTTTGTAGACCAACCCTCTAAGCTGTTTGATCCTAATTATTTGAAAGAGGATAAAAATTCAGAAACCTGATATTCATACAGTATGGCAGTTGTTGAATCAGAAGTTCATGCAATAGAAATAAATTGTAAAAGCAAACCAGCTTTGAACAAGTATATTTGCACATGCGCAAAGCACATAGGTTACTAAAACATATACAAATGCATTTACAAGCGAGTAGGCATCATCAGAACTTCAGAAGTCTAAGCATCTCTGATTGATGAAACTTTTTGTAGAAACTTAAAGACTACTGGAAATCGCCAATTATTTAAGCAACTCGTGTGTCGAAACAAGTAGCTTTAACATGAGAACATAAATTATGTTAAAAGTTGTGGCCGTGTACATTGTCCAATGGGTGTCAAAAAACAATAGCAGTAAAATCTGAGACTGACCAGATGGTCCAAGCAGGCTTGATTAGAAACAGGTTGCACTGAAGATAAATTAGAATGTCAAGGAAACATGCAACCACAAAATCTGCCAGATTATTTTGATAGCGAGAAAATACCAGTATCCTACCCGTAAAACTGCTTGACTGATGTCGTTGGTGAGAAAATGACAAGTATCTCGTTCATAATTCATTATATCCAAACGAAATCGTACCCCCACTGAGCACAACGAAATGCCCAAACTATCGTCCTTTAACTCAGGGTAACTGAACACCGGCCAATGCACACAGCACGCCTGGACATGAGAAATTAATATGAGCAAGATCAAGTAACATCTATTTCTTGGATCAACTTGTCCTATTTAATCAGTAGTAGGATGAATGAACTTCATATGTCTGCGAGATAAAAATAAGAAAATTTGCCGTACCATCCATTGGAACACGTGACCAATCTGATATTCTGATTGTGGCTGCAAAACCTATCAACCTGCACAAATACATTAGAGGAAAATTAAGAGAAGCAAATGCAATTTGTAAGAAATTACAGAGAGAGGTGGAAGAAAGAGTGAGATGAGTGATGACTCAAGGGGGATCTAAATGGAATTCCCCTGACGTGACCAAAAATGATAGCACAGAAGACTGCAGCGCTGCCCCTGCAGTGGGCTAGCTTGACCATGGATTCTGTGGCCATTAGCCTAAGTGGTGATGATCGCTGTAGTGCCAGCCTAGGGAACCATCAACCATGAAAAAAGGGGCAGGGACAACGGTAGAAGGATCTGGAGTACCTGCGGTGTTGCGGAGACGGCTTGGAGCGGCCTGTGTCGAGGACGACGGCGACAAGGACACCGAGTCGCCGATAGCGCTGCTTCCGCTTGTGCTCGTCCTTATCGCGGCCACGTTGTCTCATGTGAGGCACTGTAAAGGCTGTCCCCGTCCGTCAGTACGGCGTCCTGGCGTCGCCACCCGGGGTGATGCGCTGGGCCGTCCTTTTCGCAAACCTGAAGAACGGCCACCGGCGCGGGTGTGCTAGGACCGAACGAGCCCGCGCCACCGCCAGCTGCCCGTCCTGATCTCTCCCTCCCGCGAGGCCGACACCGGGAGATGGGTACCTGGGACTGGCAGCGTAGACGATGCGAGAGGAGGACGAGACGGGTTCGAGGAGGAGGCGGTTGCGTGCTACACGGACGACTGGACGAGGAAATATAAGCTGAATCTCAAGCAGAGGCAGTGTTGTTGCTAACATATCATCGGATCAATTTGTGGGTGCGCCATATGTGCTGACATCAACAGAGGAGCGCCAAGAGCATCAACCGTACCATAAACATACTCCATGCTCCGACTTACTCAAACATCCCTATGTCAAGGATGGCTATCGGCATTTAGGAGCTCTTAAGATTGGTTTAACTTGAGGCTTGATGGAGTGTACCTGCAAAAGGATAAACCAGTTGTTATATGTGACTGTCCGTTGTTGCAGAAGGAAGTGCATAAACATTCAAACAAAAAGAGGGCACTCGACTCTATACTTGACTCCACCAAGATGACTAGGCGTGAAAAGGATGGCGTGCATCAGATTTCTGTTTTATTTTGGATTGTGAAGCTTGTCATAGTGTGTGAGTAAAAGATGTTGTAAGTTTATGTACTCCATATTTGGTATCAGGCTATTAATATTTTTTTGTTGATTATACAAATCTAATTCAATCAACCAGGTTTATGCTTGTGGATCAAACTAACTAGATGTGTACTGATTTCTAAGCACTACGCGTCCCTATTTCGTTACTCTTCCTGTTGGGATAGACAGCGATCAACTACTTCTACCTATTGTAAAATGAGACGTGCATTACATCAAGGGTAACAAAGATCGGATCCCAATGATCACTACTATCATATTACAACTTTGTATAGCTAAGAAAAGTCTTTTGAACTAAGAAAATCACCGTCATCTTCCTGCAGCGGGCCAAGGATGCCCAAGCCACCATTAATGCTGGTGCCAACCAGCAGAAGGTGATCTAAGGCAGCCTCTTCTTCCGATGTTGCTCCTGCTACAACTATACAAAGTTGTAATAGTATAATTTTGTATGGTATAACATTTTTAATCCAGTATATATCTATAACATTTGGAACATCATTAAATAAACTCAGTATAAAGGCTTAAACTAAATTGTAAAGTAAAAAAAGGAAATATAAATTTTACTTCATACACAAATAAATGAGCGCATATCCTTCTTGTGACTTATCAATAGAGCTATATTGTTACCTTTACGACTAAGGCAGATGTAGCTCTCTGAAATTAATTTTTTTGATTTCACAAGATATTCAGGCGTCACCGGCTTGATCATTATCAACGTGCATACAATGTAAGACTGAAACCTAGAAGATATGAAATATAGGTGACAAGTAAAAAAATGCCTCCAGCAAATCTAAAATGGCATCATGAAGGATTATTGGCTTTTGAGTTCCATTCTGAGCAACAATATGCTTTGTTGCAACTAAAATCAAGTTGCTCAACAAGCTTACACTTCTCACTAAATTTAATTATCATCCTACTCTCATTATGATTTTACTTGCAATCAATGGTCTCAGAAATTTTGAGCAGCAAATGACCAAGAATAACAACAAACCATGCAGTTCAGATCCATCTAACTCCCCACAAGAATACACATATAAGAATGGAGGAACTAAATAACAACTAGCTATCGCCAATCGAGATCGAGATTGCTAGTTCAGATCCATCTAACGGCTCCAGGCATACATACCAAGAAAACCATTAGCAAACTTGAGAATATGCACAATGTTCTCCATTATATCCATTAAGGTGACCATCTTTTTGTTCTTCTCGTTTTTTAATGGATCTTCACAGTTTATGAACCAACTAAATCCACTAATCGATTGGCAAAGGAGGCCACCGGACAAGACATCAACATCACCATTTAAAATTAAACATCACAAATAAATAGCATTAGTAGTGAGGTGTAGAGCTAAAAAGGTAAAAAAGGCAAGAAGGAAAGAACACAAGAAAACAGTCACATGCAGTTTCGCCTACTGCATTTGAGCATTTACTTCTGTTGTTACATTTCCTTTTTTAGCTATGCGGAAGATTGCTCATGCTATTTATATGTGTTGTTACATTTTACAAAGGTGATGTTAATTTCTTGTGTGGAAATCCACCTTGCCAATAGGTTTAACCTGTTTATAAACCGTGAAGATCCGCTAAAAGATGAGAAAAACAAGCAGATGGTCACCTTGATAGACATTGTGACATATCTGAAACCGAAATTTGTCGTAATAGAGAACGTTGTGGATATTCTAAAATTTGCAAATGGGTTTCTTGATAGGTATACCTTGAGCCGTTTTATGGCTCTGAACTACCAATCTCGGTTGGGAATAAAGATAGTTGAATGCTACGGTTTACTCAGTTCCATATGCATGTATTCCTGTTGTGAGCCCTCCCGAGCATGGTCTGTTGTCACTATTGGTCATTTTTAGTTTTTGTTATAAATTTGTTTATAAGACGATTGATCTGGTGTATTTGGTATTCAGGTGGCCCCAAAAAATGCACTTTCCACTCATAATTTTGGTATACAAGGCGGGGCGCCATATGCAAGTAAAATCATAATGAAATCCAGTAAGTGCAAATTGGCTAACAAGTTCGATTTTGGCTGCAGTAAAGCATTGTTGTCCAAAATGAAACTCAAGAGATAATAAACTTCTAAAAAGTGCATAACTAAAGAATAAAAACAGACGTAGATACGCTACGTCATTTCTAACTTTAAATATCATTTGGGATACATAACGTCTATAACTTTAAATAGAATTTAGGTTTGCACAAAATTGTGTATTCCAAATGACCCGAAAATTGCTGCAAGCCTATAGTACACGCAAAGGTTAGGGGCTTCATGCATCATACCAAGTAGAATACTGGATTGGTGATTGAAAACTGCCAATACCTTAACTCATCAAGGGCCATGAACCACAAATGAAAAACCTTGATTTTGAGTGAACTCTTCTGTGCAGGGTGAAAACTAATCATGAGAATACATACAACATTTGAAACATACAAAATAATGGGTACATCATGCATGTCAGTGCCAGAGATGACTAGCGAACAAACAAATTATAAACTTTGCTGACAGAATTTCAATTCAAAGCTATAGTAACCAAGTAGATCTTACTGCAAACTGACATGCGGCACATATTCAAAGTGAAGACGGCGGTGCTGCTCCTGAAGTCGTGGTGCTCCCTGCAGTGCAAGCCGAGGGAACCATCAACCATGCTGGGGAAAAGGGGATGGGGAAGAACGGTACAAGGATCTGGTGTACCTGGGACGATGCGGGGACGGCTTGGAGCGGAGTGTGTCGAGGACGACGGCGACACGGACGCCGACGGTGCTGCTTCCGCACGTGCTCGTCCTTATCGCGGCCACGTTGTCTCATGTGAGGCACTGTGAAGGCTGCCCCCGTCCGTCAGTACGGCGTCCTGGCGTCACCATCCCGGGTGATGCGATGGGCCGTCCTTTTCGCAAACCTGAAGAACGGCCGCCGGCGCGGGTCTGGATTACTCGTGGATAGGACCGAACGAGCCCGTGCCACCGCCAGCTGCCCGTCCCGATCTCTGCGAGGCCGGCACCGGGAGATGGGTGCCTGGGATTGGCGGCGCAGTCCCGCAGACGAGGCGGAGAGAGGACGAGGTGTGTAGGGCTCGAGGAGGAGGCGGTTGCGGCTCTACACGGACGAGGAAATATAAGGGGCGGGTCTCGAGGAAACAAATGGGAGGGCGGCCGTAACCGAGGACGGCAGGATCGCATACCTGGTATCTGCTCTTAATTTGATCGCATATCTGGATACCTTAAAAACTCTTGTGCACTGCTATAAATAAAACGGAATTACTACCTGAGAGTCTCAGTCACGTGTTCCATGCTTGATTTTGTTTCTGTTTGAAAATTCGTATTTATTGTTGTTTGTATTTTGTTTAGGTTCACATTCAAACACACTTAAGTAATTCGACTGAGACATAGTCGACTTAGACATACCTATAGAAAAACACGCTACTTTCTGTTAGAATATTAGGCAATTTTCGTGTGAGTTTAATTACAAAAAACAACATTATAATTGCACAAGCATACTTAACCACACACATCAGACTAAGCATAAACATTAGATCTGAACATGGAATAAGTAGCAGTGCAAGGTAGGAGAGGTAAAGCACGTACATCGCGACCGGGAAGGTCGCACCAGCAGCACCACCATGGGAATCGTTGATGTCGCCCATGATGTAGTTGGATTCTTCGAGGAAGCAGTCGAACCGGCGAAGAAGAGCACGGACAGCAGCGAGCAGTCGCGCCGAGACGCTCTCCAAAAACCTTATCGCCTGCCTCCTGGTGCAGGATCTCGATGGACGGGGTTTCGTAGCCTTGCTCTCCCGGACGGCTGTGCACGCAGTCGCCTGGATGGGGAAGACTAGAGAGTAGCGCGGCAAAAGGAACTTTTTCGTGAGAGAGGCACACTAGAGAGTTCTGAGAGCTCAAGACTCCAGATCTGTTATGTCTCCTGGGAGGAGAGCCGACCCGACCGCGTTGCCACGCATAGGAAGCCAGAGACACGCGGCGAGCATGCACATGCAGGTCGACACGTACCCAACTCAGTTGGTGCACTAAGCAAAAATTTAGGCTTCCTTGAGTGTGTCTCGAACTCGAACTCGAGTCACGAAACGCGACGTGCGTGATGAGGCGAGGCGGGGCGAACGGAGGAGGAGGAGGAGTGCGCGATGGCTCCTTCTATTCTCACTCACTTGGAAGGACTAGAAGGGAAACCCTTATATACCACTCCAACTTACTCTCAACTAGCAATGTGGGACTAAAATTTTGTCTCCGAAGACTGTCCCAAGCTGCCAACGTGATGGGTCTTGAGATTTTAGAAATTGTAGGCTACATGAGCTGCCTTACTGGACTGCAACCCATCTACATCCAACACTTTCGTAGATAAGTGAACAATCAAATCTTCTATTTCTTAATAGATGGCCCCATTTTTCTGATCCCACATTGAGCCACGTCATCATTTATTCTCTCACGTTGTGTTCTCGCCCGTCGCTAGGTGGCTGGTCGCTCCCTCCGGCATATTCTCCACATGGGCTGGGCGTAGCCTGGGCGTCCCTGCTTGGGCTGGAGTAGAAGCCCAATTTATTCGCTCAACCATCCGTCTCGTGAAAAGAAATGTTGCCGCAGTTTAGCTGGAGGCCCGCTTTACTTGCTCGCACTTTACTTCGGTGGAAAAAAAGACATGGACGCCGTTCCTCGCCCGTAATTGCGCTTTCCACCGCTGCTGTGCCGATGGCCCTCCCACTGCCACCCGACCTCTGCCCTCCTCATCACAAATGCTTCTGAAACCGTCCCATGATTCTCCACGTTCATCAATACACAATAAACTGCATGGTTTAACAATCTATTAGGTTCCATCTCCAGCTATAAAAGACTCCCCGTGTTGCTATGGATTTCCAATGCGTTCGCCTGTTCGCGTCTATTTCTCTTGCCGTTCTCCACTCTGGTACCTGTCCGCTTCAGATTCTCCTCCTTCTTTTCTTTTTTATCCCCTCATGGCCTCACTCATGTTTGACAATCTATTAGGTTGCTCTTTCGCTCGATAGCTGCTGATGTTTTGCCTACCCCGATTCGATTCGGTTTTCCTTTGCGAGCTGCTAAAATTCCCCACTGATTTTGATTGAATCCACTTGTGATAGGAGTGAACCTGATTTGATTCTGTTTTCCTTGGCGTGCTGCTCAAATTCTACACTGATTTTGATTGGATCCAATTATGATAGGATTTTTTAAGATTGAATGAACCTAACAGTCTACTTCCATATTTCCCCTCAGATTTTGTTTCATGGGAGACAAGAAAGCTGGGGAATCGTTGCAGGGAGTCAAGGCGAGGACCAGCTGGTGGGATGGGGGAAAGACGACGAAGACGAGCGAAATTTGCAATTATCATGGCCGGCGGCCACTTGCGGCAATGCCTCACAAATGATTAATTATGTCCGATGTGGCTTCATCCCATTCTCTTAATCTCTATTCTGCTGGGGAAACCGTGTGCATCGATGCATGTGTGATACATGTCCTTATTCAATGTGATTACCAAAACACCAATCATTTTTCCCTTTGTTTGTTCAAGGTTGTAAGTGTAGAAAGTAGAACTCCCAGTTTCTACACCAGATGGAAATATCTCAGTTGAGTGAACCAATTTATTGAATATGTCATTACAGAGAGCATTCTCAGTTTATTACTACTCTTCTTTTTGCAGTAAATTGTCACCATACCAGCTTTTGAATGAGAGAAATCAGTAGTGTTCAAGTAAGCTCCATACAAATTTTAAATGAAAATTGAGATGCCCATGATTGTGCAATCAAAATTATTGTGAGCGATCGTTTGGCATGCGAATTTATTCCTTTCTGCCGTTCAGTGAAAGCTTTCAAGAATGTTTCACTTCAGCATTTCTTTTGCGAGGGTTTCAGTTGAAAATTTGAACACTTAACATTCTTTTTGGTCTCTCTTGGCTCAAGTCTTTATTCTATTATGAACAGTACAGTATCTGAGTTAGAGTGTGGGATATTCAGCCCTTACATATATAGTTCAATAACAACTCTTTGGAGTTCTTAAGTACACAATGTGCACTTGAACACATCTTGAGATAAATCAAAGCAATCCTAAGTAGTTTCTCTTAAGACATAGCTTCCAACTGGTGCCAAATTAGTCTTCTTTATGGGTGATTTGATTACACTACGCAATATGTCATACAATTGTAGTTGTGTGAGTACTTCACATGCTGCGTTGACTAATAGGGGAGAATATTTTTCAAGAGGTTCCTCACATGTTTACTATTTTACTCTGTATGTACTTTCAGCTACATTTGACAACACGGTAAGTTGTGCATGTCCCGCAGCAACGCGCGGGGTTTCATCTAGTTAAGAAAATGGATCAATCAAACAGTTAGAGCATCTCCAATAGGGTCTAAAATTGCCGCACGTTAAATATTTTTGGTGACTGTTTTAGCTCTTTTACCAGACGCCCGAAAATATCGCGTGTGTATAAGGTTTTTTTCGGTCGCTGTAAAATGCAACGCGCTGGTGTGTCCACAAACACCAAACAACAACAATGAAGAACAATGAAGATCAAACATAACCAAAAAACAACAACAATAAATACTTCAATTATTATTAGAACACAAAACAATAGTTTATTGTCAATACAACAAATAGATCAACTGAATTACAACAAATAGATCAACAACAATACAATAGATAGTTTTTCAACAATACAACAAACAACAAAATACATATGAGATGAAACATACTATTGTTGGCCATTCCACGTCTACCACTTCTCAATCAGATCTTTTTGAAGTTGATCATGCACCTTGTCATCTCGAATAGCTTTGTACGAGGCAATGAAGCGAGCTACCCTCTCTTCTCGCCTACCCACTTGCATAGGGTGTCCCATCAACTCATAGTGACATTAGTTATTGTCTTTCCCTCGCTCATTTTCGATGATCATGTTATGCATGATGACACAAACGTTCATTGTACCAAAGGATCTCTCGATCCCAAAGTCTAGCCGGTCCTCTCACAATAGCAAGTTGTGCTTGCAAAATCCCATATGATCTCTCCACATCTTTCCTAGCCGCCGCTTGTGCATTATGGAACTGAATTTTTTCTTACCGGATGGTTTTTGAACTGGCTTCACAAATGTTTGCCACCTTGGGTAGATTGAAATCACACAAGGGTCTAGGTCAAAAGTTCGATTTACTAGGACCGGGCACATCTCGATTGTTACCACGATATCCTCCACTGCGGTAGTCATCCCTACGATTATCGGCACTGGGAAAACCAGTTGCTACTTGACATGGTCCTGCAAAGTCACTGAACCGTCTCCTGCGATCCTGATTTCGCCTGTACCGATCTTCGTTGGGAAATCTAGCTCTTTTGTTTTGAAAAGCATCCTCGCCATCAGCCCACATGTTGGCGAGCTCCATTAAGTGCGCGATTGTTTTCGGTTGACCCGGCCCAACTCCCCTATGAAATCTTTCGTCTGAGACGTTCTCGTCGAGTTTTTTATGATGTTCCAACGCTGAATATATGAAAGCATTGACCCGCCAGAGTTTTCACACATGCTCTTACTTCCTCGATTGATGATGGTCGCTTGTATGTGGATCTGAATTTTTTGATAAACTGATCTGCCAACTCCCCCAGCTGCTGATTGTGTTCTCGGGTATCTTCTTGATCCATGATCTTGTGGATCCTCCAAAAATAAGTTGCAAACTTTGCATGGTTGTGGCCTTGTTCCCTCCTACTATTTGAATAGTTTGGAGATAATCAGCCAACCATTATTCGGGTTCTTCGAGTCCATCGAACTTCTAGCGTTCATTAGGCAACTTGAATTCATTCGGCACGGGCGTTCTGCGAACCCTTTGTGTAAAGCAGGTCACGCCACACAACTCTCCATCATCGTCCGCTTCATGGTGCTCTCCTTGTTCATCCCAAGATTTATCGAACCGATGTTGAGTGATGCCGTTTCTCGCATATCCTTCTTGTAAGCTATCTCCTTGTCGTGGTGGGCTGGTCCGGTGGATTGATCCTTCCTGCCGAGGGTTGTTGCGATGACGTGGTGTTGTATTGGGTTGTGTTGGGGCTCTTCTTGCCAATGATTCTCCTACGATGCCGAGGCCTGCTAAGGTCGAGTGATGCAGAGTGGCTCGTTGATCATCAAATGCTGGCTACGTAACCATCATATAAGTTTGAGCATCGACGATGGCAGCTTCAACTATCTTGGGTATTATATTACCACTCGAATCCACCAACATGAAGTGTAGATCAAAACCCCTTATAATGTTTCTCATGTCCTCTAGAGGGACCTGGATGAGCCTGGATCTCGACCTATTTTTCCTTGCGCCAATGATGCCAGTTGCCCCTCCTATGGAACTTAAGTTTGCCCTTTGTTCGTTTGATTCGCCAGCTAGCCTTCTTCGCTTGTTGAGGTGTTGGCTCAATTCGTCAGCTCGTCTGTCGTTGCCTATTCGACGGTACCTCGGAGGAGGGATCCTCACGAGGGGGAGGAGAAGTAGGGGCCATAGGGAGGAGAGTCCTCGGGACGGTAGTACGTGATTTACCCAGCTTCGGAACACCTGATCGATGACAGGGCCTACTGCTGCTTGTCTGGAATTATATGGGCGCTTTTGCATTGTTACAATGAGTTGTGGTTGTGCCTCTAGAGCTCCCGGGATCCGGCTTATAAAGGCGCACGGATCTAGGGTTTACATGAACAGTCCTAGCCGGAATACAGCAACTGGGCCGCCCGATGATCAACAGCAACTGGGCCGCCCGATGGGCCACATGCCACACCACCATCTGTGGGCCACCCAGGCTTGCCGGATCTAGGCCATGCCGTTGATATACCCATAAAGTATACCCACAACAGTAGCCCCCGAAGTTCTCCGAGATTCATCATTCTTCCGACTTCAAATCGGATCCGAAGAGAATCTTGAAAAGCTTCTAAAACGTTCTTGTTTCCGACTTCAATCAACCGGAAATTATTTGCTTCTCTTCAACGGTATCTTTAGCGAATTTTCCATGCACGTTGCACTGAACATCCTCTTTTTTCCGTGCTAAATTTTCGCAGATGCAAATCTTCAGCCGAAAATTTCGGAACTGCTCAGTTCCAGTTATCGCTGCCTCGATTTCACCGTTTTGACCTAAGACACATGGCGGCCATCCAACAGTGTGACCGTTCCGTTTCCGCCGTTGGATCCGGCTCACGAATCTCCGCGCATGGCCTATAAATACCCACCGCGACGGTAAGTTCTTCATTCGTTTCACCGCACTAGCCACTTCGTCTTCTTCCTCCAGTCGCGCCGTCGATCGGATCTCATCTCTGGCGAGCTCGCTCACGGGAAGCTTCGTCCGCCGCTACTCCAAGGCCACCTTCGACCCGAAATCGCCACGGTTGATCGAGAAATCCGATCCGCTGCCGATTCGTGGTCATCCAGGGCTCAACGCACCAAGTCCGATGACCCCTTCTTCGCCGGTGCTACGGGGAACCGCCACGCAATTGAAGGTACGTTCGCCGGACCCGTGGAAGAAGAAGAACAGTAGACTAGCTTAGTTTCTGGCTACTCAAACAATTTCATTGCATGCATGCAGCCGGAACCATGTCAACTAACTCACCTAGATATACTGATAGTTCTCCCAATAGTCCGAACTCAAGCTCAAAAGAACCAAGTTACCCGGAACCATTAGCATTCCTACCACCATATGTTTCCGACACGCGCTTAGCTCAACTTTTCTCCGCATCTTCCAGCAACGCACTAGGCCGGATCCCAACCTTCAAAGAGATCCAGGAAGAACTCGAAGGCCAAGCTAGAATGACGTGGGCATTACCCTTCGGGTAACCGACATTTCCCTACCCTATACGATCTAGCTGGAGGCCCATGAAGGTATTCGATGACGAGACGGGCCACTTGGATGGCGAAGCGGAAGATTCCTTGACAGGCAAGGCAAGGAAGGAGCCGAACAAGGAAGGTTTAGAGATAGAACTACTGTAAACCTAGTCGTACTCGGTTAGATCTCTTGAGACCTGGCCTCCTATATAAGGGCCAGGAGAGGGGCTGCCGAGGGACACGATCAATCTTAGAAATCCTAGCCACCAGAAGTTTAGAGCTAGGTCGCCGCAGCACTTAGCCTCTCGATGAGATCTTAGCCGATCCCTTCGGCACCCCATTGTAACCCAATATTCTCATAATCAAGATCAGACAGGCAGGACGTAAGGGTTTTACCTCATCGAGGGCCCCAAACCTGGGTAAATCGCTCTCCCCGCTTGTCTGTGAACCGATGTCTCGTGTCAGCTTATAGGATTCCATCAACCCTAAGCCCCTATCGGAGGGTATTGCCGAGGAGTACCCTCGACAATTGGCGCCGTCTGTGGGAACCTTGTCGGCACAAGATCGGTCATCGGCAGATCCAATCATGACATCGGCAGCTTCATCGACACCATCGTCGCCAAGTCTGGGAAGCCCGATTCGATTCGGCTCCTATGAATTCACCCCGCACGCCGACTCGTCTCGCTCGACCTTTTCCGATCTACAAGGAAACATGGAGATGACCTTCGGCAGCGTCCACTACAACGTCAACTCGGAAGGAGTCCTTCGACTGCTGGAACCACTCGCCTCCAGATCGACAGGTCCAAGCACGTCATCATCAATCGACCTTTCGACTGGTCTGACGGACTCAGCGAATTCGCTCGCGCTATCGACTCCTCGTTCGACGTCTTCCATGTCGGTTGGATCTGACGATCCCGCATCTTCGGAGATGACCTCGTACTACTTCTTGCACTGCGATACCAGGCACGGGCTAGGATCAAACGACACGCCGTTCATCTACAATGCCCAGTACTCGTCGGGAGAAGACAGCGTTGACAGCATCGTCCAAGGTACTACCCGGAGAACAGCACGCCACCAGGTTTATGTCGCCAATAACACGGGAAACACAAGGCACAGGGGAGACGGAGATCACACCCCCCGCTCCAGCAGACGAGCAAGTTTCGAAAATAGCGCCAGTAACAACAACAGCGATTACACCATCGCGGACGAGGAGTGGGCAGCAGCCAAGGCAGCCGTGCTTAACAACACGCCGCTCCCCGCTTGAACCTCGGTTGGAACCCTCAACGCTTATCGCTCTATATTAGAAAAAACCCGGGAGCACCTATCGAAAGAGCAAGCCCCCCTCGAGAGACGCCTAACTGCTGCAGAACAATCTAGGAGAGGTTCGCGAGGAAGCGCCTCTCGAAGCACTCAAGGGGCAGGCAAGCACCGATCAAGATTATCCAGACTCTCGGAAGATGACGCCAGGGAAATAACGTCGAACCCGACCAAGTCTTTTATGACCACGGACACCGCGGGCATGCCACGGCCAAAACCGTCGCGAGAGCAACCGCCAATCTCGCGGCATACCTCATCAATCAGCGCCTCGAAGGTTCTATGGCCCAAGCCCATCGAGGTGCCCTAGAAAGTCTCGCGATACTGGGGGACAACCTGGTCCCGCGAAAGGAAAAGACCACGCTACAGGCCAGTGGCTCAAAGCATCATGCGAGAGATGCTCGAGATGAAATCACCTAAAGCAGAATCGACAAAGCAAGGCGACGACGCGCCGCTAGGGAGGAATATGACAGTGATTCTTCGGATGAAAGCCAGGAGAACGATGGCGAGCTAAGGGGGCCGATTGCTTAAGCTACAAAATCCGCGAGGCGATGCCACCCAGAAAGTTCAAACCTACTCCTACTGACGCCGCCAAATACGATGGACAGCAGGAGCCGAGGTCCTGGATAGACGATGTAATGTCCCAGGTTTAGAGACGATCGAGGGGTAGATTTTAG
>NC_061510.1:146431218-146453696 GCF_022539505.1 Lolium rigidum
GTGTGATAACCATGTTTCTGGGGACGCCATCAACTATTCTTTGTTGAATATCATGTGAGTTGCTATGCATGTTCGTCTTGTCTGAAGTAAGAGAGATCTACCACCTTAATGGTTGGAGCATGCAGATTGTTAGAGAAGAACATTGGACCGCTAACTAAAGCCATGAATCATGGTGGAAGTTTCAGTTTTGGACATATATCCTCAATCTCATATGAGAATAATAATTGTTGCCACATGCTTATGCATTAAAGAGGAGTCCATTATCTCGTTGTCCATGTTGTCCCGGTATGGATGTCTAAGTTGAGAATAATCAAAAGCGAGAAATCCAAAATGCGAGCTTTCTCCTTAGACCTTTGTACGAAGCGGCATGGAGGTACCCCATTGTGACACTTGGTTAAAACATGTGCATTGCAAAGATCCGGTAGTCCAAGCTAATTAGGACAAGGTGCGGGCACTATTAGTATACTATGCATGAGACTTGCAACTTGTAAGATATAACTTTCATAACTCATATGCTTTATTACTACCGTTGACAAAATTGTTTCATGTTTTCAAAATAAAAGCTCTAGCACAAATATAGCAATCGATGCTTTCCTCTTTGAAGGACCATTCTTTTACTTTTATGTTGAGTCAGTTCACCTATCTATCTCCACCTCAAGAAGCAAACACTTGTGTGAACTATGCATTGATTCCTACATATTTGCATATTGCACTTGTTATATTACTTTATGTTGACAATTATCCATGAGATATACATGTTACAAGTTGAAAGCAACCGCTGAAACTTAATCTTCCTTTGTGTTGCTTCAATACCTTTACTTTGATTTATTGCTTTATGAGTTAACTCTTATGCAAGACTTATTGACGCTTGTCTTGAAGTACTATTCATGAAAAGTCTTTGCTTTATGATTCACTTGTTTACTCATGTCATTACCATTGTTTTGATCGCTGCATTCACTACATATGTTTACAAATAGTATGATCAAGGTTATGATGGCATATCACTTCGAAATTATCTTTGTTATCGTTTTACCGCTCGGGACGAGCGTAACTAAGCTTGGGGATGCTTGATACGTCTCCGACGTATCGATAATTTCTTATGTTCTATGCCATATTATTGATGATACCTACATGTTTTATGCACACTTTATGTCATATTCGTGCATTTTCCGGAACTAACCTATTAACAAGATGCCGAAGTGCCGATTCGTTGTTCTCGCTGTTTTTGGTTTCGGAAATCCTAGTAACGAAATATTCTCGGAATTGGACGAAACGAAGACCCGGGGGCCTATTTCGCCACGAACCTTCCGGAAGACCGAAGAGCATACGAAGTGGGGCCACGAGGTGGCCAAACCACAAGGCGGCACGGCCAAGGGGGCCCGCGCCGCCCTGTGGTGTGGGCCCCTCGTCGGCCCCCCGACTCGCCCTTTCGCCTACTTAAAGCCTCCGTCGCGAAACCCCCGATGGAAAAACCACGATACGGAAAACCTTACGCGAGACGCCGCCGCCGCCAATCCCATCTCGGGGGATTCTGGAGATCTCCTCCGGCACCCTGCCGGAGAGGGGATTCATCTCCCGGAGGACTCTACGCCGCCATGGTCGCCTCCGGGAGTGATGAGTGAGTAGTTCACCCCTCGGACTATGGGTCCATAGCAGTAGCTAGATGGTTGTCTTCTCCTCATTGTGCTTCATTGTTGGATCTTGTGAGCTGCCTAACATGATCAAGATCATCTATCCGTAATACTCTATGTTGTGTTTGTCGGGATCCGATGGATAGAGAATACCATGTTATGTTAATTATCAAGTTATTACATATGTGTTGTTTATGATCTTGCATGCTCTCCGTTATTAGTAGAGGCTCTGGCCAAGTTTTTGCTCTTAACTCCAAGAGGGAGTATTTATGCTCGATAGTGGGTTCATGCTCGCATTGACACACGGGACGATGATAGAAAGTTCTAAGGTTGTGTTGTCTTGTTGCCACTAGGGATAAAACATTGGCGCTATGTCCGAGGATGTAGTTGTTGATTACATTACGCACCATACTTAATGCAATTGTCCGTTGCTTTGCAACTTAATACTCGGAAGGGGTTCGGACGATAACCTGAAGGTGGACTTTTTAGGCATAGATGCAGTTGGATGGCGGTCTATGTACTTTGTCGTAATGCCCAATTAAATCTCACTATACTTATCATGACATGTATGTGCATTGTTATGCCCTCTCTATTTGTCAATTGCCCGACCGTAATTTGTTCACCCAACATGCTTTTATCTTATGGGAGAGACACCTCTAGTGAACTGTGGACCCCGGTCCATTCTTTAATACCTGAAATACAAATCTGTCTGCAATACTTGTTTTTACTGTTTTCTCTGCAAACAATCATCTTCCACACAATTCGGTTAATCCTTTGTTACGTAAAAGCCGGTGAGATTGACAACCTCACTCTGTTTCGTTGGGGCAAAGTACTTTGGTTGTGTTGTGCGGGTTCCACGTTGGCGCCGAAATCCCCGGTGTTGCGCCGCACTACATCCCGCCGCCATCAACCTTCAACGTGCTTCTTGGCTCCTCCTGGTTCGATAAACCTTGGTTTCTTTCTGAGGGAAAACTTGCTGCTGTGCGCATCATACCTTCCTCTTGGGGTTGCCCAACGAACGTGTGAAATACACGCCATCAGTTACCACCAGAATTTAGCCAGAGCAGGAGGTGGGCCGTGACCGAAGATGGGCTTAGAAGACATGCATATGAAGTGTCTTTGAACCGGCCTTGTGCGAGAAATTGGGCTAGATTGCCCGTGTATCTGTATATTATGGTAGATTTAGAATTAAGAGATAGAGTATAGCTCGTACACGGTCAGGATTATCCCTAAATTAGAAAGTCCATGGACTATAAATATGTATCTAGGGTTATTGAGAAGGAGGACGATCACGTTCACAACAAATCAATCTAGGCGCATCGCCACCCCTTGTTTCGAGGGTTTCTCCCGGGTAAGCAACATGCTGCCTTGCGATCTAGGCAGTATCCGTTTATTCGTTGTTGGTGTTGCTCGTGTTGAATCCTTTTTGATGGCGAGCGACACCCTTACCTTAGATGTTTTGGGGCTAACATCGATGCTTTCACGATGTACTTGCTTAGCTATGCTACCCCTCGATATCTAGCTGCCCTTACACCTATCTTAGGTGTAAGGGCAGCATCTTGCTTGTTCTTTATTTAGTAGATCTAATCCGTTATAGTTGCTCCTTGTTCTTCAAGGATTGGTTTGATATCCGCATGGTTAGGCCTTACAAACGGGTTGAACAATCCGGTAGTGCGTAAGGTATGGTTTATTAAGCCCTAGAGGGATTGTTCCGGGGATCAACTTCATGTTGGTTTTTAGGCCTCTTTAGGGCTGGTTTTCCATCATCTTACGTATCTGCTAGGCTCAACTACGCGTAGGATGTTCCGGTTATGCGGTGAAAACCCTAGACTATCGTAGATTAGTTTAGCTTGATATCGATAAAGCATGATCCCCATGTCATTATAAATCTAACGTGAATTATGGGGCAATCGGCTCTTGAGCCGATCCACAAAACAACTTAAGAGCCGATCGGGGCTCGTATTTAATGTTTACATGTTTGCCATGCAGGAAACTAGACGAAGCAATTCATCACCTTCCTGACCAGGTATAGGTCAGGTGGCACGCCCTCACAAACGCCAGGACGTGCGCCAGAGGCATTGCGGGCCGTCGCCCGAGGGACCAGGACCCACCGCAGTCCTGGGAGCCTCCCGGCTCTACGGTGTTGCCCATCGCTGCCCGCCGGTGGGTTTCAGACAACAACAGTGGGTATACCCATATTCTACCCATTTATTGTTAATTTATGATGTGACACGTCTACTCTTGTTGACTTATGAGTTAGAGCATGATATTGTGATTTCTATATTTTATTAATTGTCATGTACTAAGCTACCTATTATTAAATTGATATAATTGTTTTTTTATTAAATGTGCTACCGATAAATGTAAAATTGTGAACAACTTGTGTACTATTTAGAGTTACCTGCTAGGTACCCAATAGGTACATGTAACCGTCGAGTATGAGTGTCGGTAAAGTTTTATAACCGTGGGTATGAGTATGGATAGAGTTTTATACCACTAACTACATATGTATGGTATGATATTGATCTACCATGCTCATACCTTTTGTCCAAAGGAATTGGATTTCCTCTTGATTCCATTATGGAACTTATAACCCTATATCTTCATAGCCGAGACCGTTTTGAAAAGAGCATCTTGAAGACTTGCTTTGTTGTTTGTACAAACTTCTAGATGTTGTTGGGAGTCCCTAATTGAGTTGTGAAGCTATGCCCCGACCTTGCGAAGGTTTGGTACCCACCTTGACCGGCACCACTTAATTAGTGGAGAATTGGATTCATCTTTGTGGTGGGTTCACCGGATAAAAAGGTGAGATCTTTGTGACATTGATAGCCTTTCTGGCGCCACACCTCTCCAACGTAGACATACTTTTCTTAATAGATAAGGAACTACGGGAAACAAATATCGTTTCTCGTGTCTTCTCAATGGTTTACCTCGCTTCTTTACCTTGCTCTTCTTTGTTACTCGTTCTCTTTGTTTTTTTTTTGTGTTTGTATCATCCAGGTTGTTTATTTTGCATTTTTCACCTTCACCTGGTTGCATAAAGTCTAAAACTTGAAAAAAAACTAAAAAAACTGCTAGCTTCTATTCACCGGCCCCATGTAGTCGCAATTACATACCTTTTCACACATGTTAGCTTCAAAGAAGCTCTGTCGGTGGGTATACTCATATCCTACCCGTTTATTATCAATTTATGATGTAACACGTCTACTCTTATTGACAAGAGATTGTGACCTAAAAATTGAGAAAACTTAAAATTTTGTTGGCTTCTATGCATCCCCTCTAGTCGCAGTTACATACCTTTCACACATGTTTGCTTCAAAGAAGTTCCGCTGATGGATATACCCATATCCTACCCGCTTATTATCAATTTGTGATGCGACACGTCTACTCTTATTGATTTACGAGTTAGAGTATAAGATTGAGATTTCTAAAATTTATTAATTTTCTACCTATTATTAAATTGAGATAATTTTCATGTGCTACCAATCTATACCTAATAATAAAGGAGCTAAGGGCATCTCCAACCGGGCGACCCATCCCGCGCCCGCGCGTCCGGATGGGTCCAGCCGGACAAAAACCCGGCCCAGCGCGCGGACCCATCCCTAAAACGGATGCCCGCGGCGTCCGGAACGACGCAAACCCGGCCCAAATCTTGGCCGGGTTTGCGTGGCCGCGGACGCGAAAGGCTGGTCGCTCGCGTCCGCCCGCTGTCCGCCCCTGGCCCGCGTGTCATAGGCATAAGTAATATATTTCATTAAATAGAGAACTCATTACATTTTTTTTAGCTACTACTTCTATCCTATACGTACGGGGCCGGCGGCCTCGCCGGCGACTCCTCGCCGGCTCGCCGTCGGGGCCGTGGATTTCACTCGACGCGGGCGGCCTGTACGCGTGAGGATTCCACTCCAGCTTTCTACGGGCGGGGTGGCGCGTCGGCGGCGGCGCGGGCGTCGGCGGCGGCGCGGGCGGCTTCGCGGGCCTCGGCAGCTTGGACGGAGGGCATCATCCTCCTCCTTTCCGCCGGCGCAGCTCGGGCGCGCTCGCGCTCCGCCTCTCGAGGCGGAACCATCCGCTTCCCGCATAGCTCAAGCTCTGCCGGGGCGGCGCGTTCCACGCGGTGCGCGCCTCCCGGGCGGACGCGGCCGGCTTCTGGGCCTCGTGGTTGCCCTGCCGCCGGCGCATGCGCTCTTGCCGGCCGCGCTCCGCCGACGCAGCATCCTCCCGGGCGCGCCGCTCGGGCGACGACATCTGG
Source organism: Lolium rigidum (assembly GCF_022539505.1). Classification (NCBI taxonomy): domain Eukaryota; kingdom Viridiplantae; phylum Streptophyta; class Magnoliopsida; order Poales; family Poaceae; genus Lolium; species Lolium rigidum. The sequence goes on from NC_061510.1 coordinate 146,437,102, forward strand.
ATGAGGTCACGGGCTGCTCGCATAGCGAGCAGCTCGTTCTTCTTGCCGAGGAGGTCGCCTAAGCGGCGGCGGCCGGCCCGCCAGATGCCCTCGTGCTCCTTCGTCACGCGCGTGAGGTCGGCGAGACGCTCCTCGATGGCGGCGTTGATGTTCGCCAGCGCGAGGTCCTCCGCGGCGACGGGCTCCTCCGCGGCGTCCGCCCCCTCCTCCACGGCCGCGTACCAGCCGTCCGGGGTCTCGTGCCAGCCCTCCGCGGCCGCCGCTTCCCCCAACTCCGCGTCACCGGCCTTCTTTGCCGCCGCCTCGGCAGCGACGCGGAGCGCCTCGTCGTCGGCGACCCACCGCGAGTCCGCGCGCTCCTCCTCGTCCGTCCGCGGGAACCCGGCCCGGGCGGCGAGGGAGAGCTTGGCCCATGTGGACCGAAGGGTGCGCGGCATGGCGCCGGAGAAGGTGGAGGGGAAGAGAACGGTGATGCGGTGCAGGTGAGACCGCCGCCGTCTTTATAGCCGGCGGTCCGGCGGGAAACTTGGGCGCGAGCGCGCGCCAATGGCGTTTCGCGCGCGGGAACCTTGGTGCGCGCGGGATCTTTCCCGCGCGTTCCACCTCCCGCCATGGCTGTCCCGTCGAGGCCTGCCATGGCGCAGCGCCGCGCAGCGAGACGAACCACGTGGCGTCTCTTTGGGTCGCCGCGTTGGGCGCCGCGTGCGACCAAAACGGACACGCGGACGCGGGGCGCTGTCCGCGTGTCCGGGCGGGCACGCAAACTGCCCAAAACGGACGGCCCAGCGCGTCCGTTTGGGTCGCCCGGTTGGAGATGCCCTAAGGTTTCTGCCAAAATTTTCGTCCAACTTTTTTTTGGACAGTTTTGCCCTCCCACAAAATCACATATAACACTGTTTGCCACCGTACCAGTTATTTCCTTATTTTTTTCCCCTCCCGCACGCGAACCAGAGTTCTACAGAACTTGATTTCCTACCGAGTCGATCTATAGATTTCTTCTCCCGTCCCGCACCCTAACAAGAGTTTGTACCGAATCCAATTCTTACAGATTCAATCCCGATTTCTTGCCTCCTCCTCACGAAAATTCGTCCATATATAGCCCTTCTCCTGTGCACGCGATTTAATAGATATCAGAGATTTTTCCACCAAATCAATTGCCTAAATTCGTCGGGATTCTCTCGCCATTGAAGCTGGAAATCGAGCTTACCTCGAGATTACTGATGGGTTTGGCCGGACCACAACGCCTCAAATCGATCAGCGCCGCCATCTAAAACGACGCCATGACCTCACAAACACGGCTCTGGTCGCCGCCTCCTACGGAGCACTGATCTCCGGCCACACCCGGCTGTGGTCCTCCGTCTTCTCTGCCGAGGTGCACGTCCGATGTATGCATCTCCGGATCAGCTACTCCTCTCTGTTCTGGTGATGGCCATGGCGGCCAGCCTGGGAGCTTCAGCGGGAGGTCGGGCCCTCTAATTGCAGAGTGGAGTCCAATTCTGGTGCTCTCCCGTTCGATGGTGTTGTCCTCTCAAGATCAAGTCGCTGGGTTGACCTCCAACTGCCTCCTCGAGGTGGAGGCATAGACCACGTCCGGACAAGCAACGCCCACGGCCTATTCTTCTGGCGGCGGTTTTCACATCTCTCCTTCAGCTGCGACATTGTTCTCGTCAGACATGGATGGTCGACCCAATGGCATGGTGATGCTCAAGAAATACAAGCCTACTGATGCAATGCAGGTCAGCTGGTGAGTCTGAACTTGCAGACGAGTTTGCCCCAGCAAGCGAAAAGACTAATGCTGGTGAGTATGGTCCTTGGATTGTGCAAGCAGGCAAGGTCATCGGAGGAGGTGATGACGTGCAAGGAGACGATATCCGGCAGCCGGCGCACACATCTGTGCCGGACTCGTGCGCCATGGTCGAGGCTGGGTGGAGGAGCATGGGATGACTGCTTGGTTGTGGAGGATGTGTACGGAGCAGGGGGCGGCAGATTCAGGCTGCAGAGATACTGTCCAAGGAGAGAATCTGTGCACCCAAAGGATGGCGTTGTGCTTAAATATGGTGTCATGGGCTTGTGAGATGCATTTCTATTGAAGCATTGCTGTTGTGGAGGACAGTTTTATCTTGATACAACCAAAGATAAATCATCTCGGAGTACATATCAGAATGAGTTCATAAGATTTCTACGGTTATTCTCAGAGCTTCTCCGAGGATTATCTGAGAAACAAGAAGAAGTGGCAGGAGCATTTAGAATAAACAACTGTACCTAGGAGACCAGGACCATCATGTTCAGCCTACATGCAAGGGAGACTATCTAAGCTGGAAGATGGCCTGTATGTGCGAGTTTGTGACAGTATGGAGAGTTGTGGCAAAGTGAATTGACCAGCTGATTTTCACAGGAATTTTCTGAAATTTTGGCCTAAGCAAAATTCTATTCTTGTACAAGATATGCACTGCGGATTTTAAAGAGAGAGATTATGCATCAGTCATGAATCCTACCAGCCTGCACCAAATATGATTTAAATTTGCAAGCACTTGGGATATCACAGGGTGTTACTGACATTGATTTTCCTTCAGCTAGACATCCCTCTGATCAGAGCATGGTTATCTGCTTCGGTACTTCCTCAATGCAAAATCTGGTAGGACGTTGATTGATAGATTAAATATATTTAACTTTCTTACTTGCAGACAGTTTTGTGAAAAATCATGCCACCTCTGAAAACTTTACTGAAACCATTATGGAGCTCAAAAGGTTCTATTATTGTAATTTGGGCATGAAATTCGTTGTTATCAGGTTACATCATCATAGAAGTAACATTATTTACACGTAATCATTATGTGTATTCTTGCTGTCAAGATGCAAATCGTGTGAGTCATATCAATTATAGGATATGAATTGCTATTAGTACGTATATATCTAAAATACCATTTCAATCATGATACATGTACAAACATATTTTCTAATATTGTACTTTTGTTTGCTTGTGAAGGGAACTGCATAATGAATTCTTGAACATGCATTTGCTCATGTTTCTGTTTTCCTGCAATAATTCATCCTGATCACTGGTTGGAAAAAATATAATACAGACTACAAATTTTGTTCACAATCTGATAAGTCATGGAAGAACCTCGATACCCAGGTTTCTGATTCATTGCTCTTTTTATTTAGCATATTATTGTTCTCTTTCTCATTGTATAGTATCAAACGTAGTGTATGCGTTATGGGTATATATCACTTTAAAATATGATCACAAGTTGACAAAACGCGATGATTCAAAAATATCAAACCACATAGCCCCTAATGCCATTATGTCGGGACTTCATGTATCACTATTTTTGGAGCGTTAAAATATAAGATCTCGAAAATTTGTGGCAGCACATATGAATTCAGTTAGGCTGGTCAAACGAGTTTGAGCCAAAATTTAAGTAGTGATAATGTTTAAAATACAATTTTAAAACTCTCGATCTCTTGCTTTTCTAATAAGCGCCATTTGTTCCGCAACACCAAGTGTAGATGGGATACACGTGTTGCAAACCATCGTACAAAGTCTGTAGAATTACAATGTGGAATGGAGTGTGCAACAAGTTTAAATTAATAGGGGTGGTGGCGACAACCATCGGCGGTAATACAATTCAGTGCAGCGAGAGCCTCACAAGCTCATCTTAGTATTAGACATGTTTGTCATGAGTAGAAGAAAATGTGACAACTTTCATCAATGATGGCAAATAGAAGAAATATCATCACGGATAATTCATTGAAGCGTGCAAGTTTTCGCTTCTCCCGGTGCAACGCACGGGCACTTTTGCTAGTAAATTTAAAATTGTGAATAACTTGTGACTATTTAAGTTACATATTGGGTACCCAATTGGTATTGGTGACCGTCAGATATACATGTCGGTAAAGTTTTATAACTGTAAATACAAGTATGAATAACGTTTTACCACTATACTGTCCACTGGTAGGCGGTAGCTGGAGTGTGGCCTGTTGGGTGGGTCCGTGACTGTTCCGTGAACCGATCTGACATAACCGACTTAGCAAGGGGGGTTAAAGGAAAAGAGCCGTCGCCGTCTGTCGTCCCTGCCTCCGTCTCGGTCGCCAGTCGCCGTCACCACCGCCGCCTCGCAGCTCGAAACCCTAATCCCAAACCCCGCGATGGAGAACCCCAGACCCCAAGCCCCCGGCTTCACCCCTCCCATGGCTCCTCTCCCCCTCCCCCTCCACCCGCCCATCGCGCCCATCCCGGGGGCCCCTCCCCGCGCCCCCGCGCCCGGCGCCGCCTCCACCTCCGCCGCCGCCGAGAGCGACGACGATGACGAGGTCGACTACGAGGTCTCAGACGACCACCGCGCCGCGCGGGAGCGCCACGAGCGCGCGGTGCAGGAGCTCCTGCAGCGCCGCCGCGCCTACGCCATGGCCGTGCCCACCAACGACTCCGCCGTGCGCGCGCGCCTCCGCCGCCTCGGCGAGCCCATCACGCTCTTCGGGGAGCGCGAGATGGAGCGCCGCGACCGCCTGCGCGGCCTCATGGTCCGCCTCGAGGCCGACGGCCAGGTCGACCGCCTCCTCCGCGCGCAGGAGGACGACCAGGGAGCCGCGGCCAACGACGAGGACGACGCCGAGCAGATCCAGTACCCCTTCTTCACCGAGGGCACCAAGGAACTGCTGCAGGCGCGCGTCAACATCGCGCAGTACTCGCTGCCCCGCGCCAAGGCCAGGGTCGAGAGGGCCAAACGCCGCCTCGCTGACCCCGACGAGGACCCCGACGCTGAGGCAGACCTTGTCGTCAAGCAGGCGGGGGAGTTCGTGCTTGAGTGCAGCGAGATTGGAGATGACCGCCCGCTCACAGGCTGCTCCTTCTCCCGCGATGCGTCGATGCTCGCAACAAGGTACGTTTTCAGGATAACACATAACTGAACTGAATGTATTTTATTCTTCTTTCGTATTATATGGCTTACTTGATAGTGAGAGATGCTTGCCTTAAAACTCTTAACCTGCCACACTATAATCTTGTTTGAACTCAGTTGGTGACACTCGTAGCTCTTGCCTGTTGCAGTTGAGCATAGTGTCCAGTTGAGTGAGATTTGTTATAGGTTGAGTTTCCAATGACTCAAACAATCTGAATCGCTGCCTAAATGCCTGTCATAACAGATGGCAATATATATACTCAATTTTTATGTGCATGTATCCCTGCACATTTTCTTGGAGCAGTGCACTGATGACTGAAGACTGCTTGCATAGTGAGGCAGGTTTAGCTAGCACAAGTTTAAAATTACTTTACGCTGAAGAGACATGGGATCCATGAGTTTGATACTACTGCAACATAATGTTGGTGTATGGTAGTTTGGCGAGCTAAATGTATAGTGTTGTTTTTCTGATTAGCGTAACTAGAGATTTTAGTGTTCAAATTTGATTGCACTATCAGGAAGCAGGACCAGAGCTTGTTTTTCTGGTAAATGGAGGGGTGGTATCTTGGCATTGTGCATACCAGTTAGACCCATTTAGGTGGACTGGGGTCTTGTCAATTTGCAGAACTGTTAGACTAGCAGCACCGACTGCATCTCCAGTGACGCTCAACTGAAATATGTTACTCCCTCCAGCCGTAAATAGTAAATATTTGTCGCATATTTAGGCAAAATGTGCGACAAGTATTTAGGGCTGGAGGGAGTAACTGGGACTGACATATTGCAATGAGCTCTTGGTCACTCGCACTAAATAAGCTTGGTAAACTTAAGATGCACAACTCTGTTTGTTAGCAATGTCATGTGCAATTAGTTGTTTCTCAGCACCTAACAGCCTTCTCTTTACCTTGATTTTGATATTAAAGAGAGCTTTGTTATCATGTTTATGCTTCCTTTTCAGCAATTAACTCTTTTTTTTTTTTTTTGGTTCTGTAGTTCCTGGAGTGGGATCATCAAAGTATGGAGCATGCCACAAATAACTAAAATCGCAACCCTGAAAGGTCATACAGAACGTGCAACTGATGTTGCCTTTTCTCCAGTTGATAACGTCTTAGCGACAGCCTCAGCTGATAAAACTGCCAAATTATGGAACAGCGATGGGTCACTTCTAATGTCTTTCAATGGTCACCTGGATCGTCTTGCTCGCCTTGCTTTTCATCCATCGGGAAAGTACCTTGGTACAGCTAGCTTTGACAAGACCTGGAGATTGTGGGACATCAATACTGGAACAGAGCTTCTACTCCAAGAAGGGCACAGCAGAAGTGTATATGGAGTTAGCTTTCACCCAGATGGTTCTTTAGCTGCATCTTGTGGGCTTGATGCACATGCTCGAGTTTGGGATCTAAGATCTGGAAGATTATACTGTACCCTCATAGGGCATGTGAAACCTGTAAGTTAACAAACATTATTGAAACTTCTCAAGTGCCTTATTTGCTATCCTCCCATTAGAATTAATCGTTACTTCTGTGATTTATTGTATTTGACGATTTGTTGTGAAATATATTTCCTTTTCTCTTTTGTAGTTGACTTGGTTCTGTTTTCTTTGTCAGGTTCTAGGAGTCAGCTTCTCCCCTAATGGTCATCTAGTTGCAACTGCAAGTGAAGACAATTTCTGTCGAATATGGGATTTGAGGACTAGAAGGATGTTATATTCTATACCAGCACATAAGAGTCTTATCTCGCATGTTAAATTTGAACCCCAGGAGGGTCATTATTTAGCAACATCTTCCTATGACACTAGAGCAGCGGTATGTTTCGTACTCAGTTTGGGTCAATTTAATCATTTTCCACTATTTAGTTCCCTGATCTTAAATACATTTCTTTGCAGCTATGGTCAACTCGGGACTACAAACCAATCAAAAGTTTGGCAGGACACGAGTCGAAAGTTACTAGTTTGGATATTAGTGGAGGTAATCATTTGCTTAAGCACTTACTAATATTCTCATCTCGTACTGTTTAGTACTTTATTTAGCAAAGTCATGAGCAGCGGTATCTTTTTCTAGAATAATAATTTAGTAACTTTATTTATGTGGTCACACTGAAAAGCAAGTTGGACCATTCACATTCTCATCTTGTACTGTTCACTTGGTTACTTTTTCTGCCCCATCTCTCACAGCAATTACAATGTTCACTCTAGATTATCTTACACTAGTGTGGCATTCCTTCCTCTGAACTAGCAGCAGTTATTTAGTGAAAGATTTTAAGACAAGCCATCTTTCTTTGTGATCAATTAAATCGCAATCTGTACTACCTCACCCTCCTTATCATGTATACATATAACTTTCTACTTCTTTTAGTTTTAATCATCAATAATATTATGGTCCGACAATACAATTGTTCATTTTTGGTAGTACACTGATGTATTTTCTCTGTTGAATATACCAATGATGATTATCCTTTCCACCACCTCAATTCTTGTGTACTCCCTCTGTTCCAAAAAAAGATGGATATACCAATGATGATTATCGCAAGCTGCTTAACATTTTGTATATTTGGATGTATCTTTAACTAAAATGTGTCTATATACATCCGTATCTAGACAAAGTTGAGCAGCTTATTTAGGAACGGAGGGAGTACTACATTTTCGATGAACATATCACCCTTGTAGACTGTTTATTGTTGATAGTAAATTTTTTATTTGTTCACCTCTACTATATTTATTTTCCCAAGAGTTATTTGGTTCACTTAAGATATTCCTATAGAAGCATCAAATGTCATAGCTAAACAACTGACTAATGGTTTACCTATATGATATGTGCAGATGGACAACAGATTGTGACTGTTTCACATGATAGAACGATAAAGATGTGGTCGTGCAGAACCAGCATACGGGATAATGAGATGGAGTTGGATTAAGCCATTGACTTCAACTGTTCATGGAATCAGGCTGTGCCAGTCTCTCCTTTCGTGGATCTGCCGTTTCAAGCTGTTTGCATCGTTGCATTTATAACCCTTAGCATGTGAAATATGCCTGTGTTGCTCATAATTTCTCCAAAAAATTGGACTTGTTAGCTCTCTTAAAAAACAAAGGAGCTTTCTAGTAACAATGGAGTTCTTCTTGGATGAAGTATGGGTCATCCATGTAATCTCTTTTGGCTAATTTGTCTTGAGATATTAGCTTTTCACGGCTGCCAGTAGTTTGTACTTAAACCAGAACAATCGTACAGATGGCTTCTTGACTCGGTTGTTCTTTTGCTTCCCTTTTTTAACTAGGGTTTATCACTACAGAATGTAACATCATTATAATTTATTTATCTTACTCCCTCGTTTCATATTAGTTGTCGCTCAATATGTGAGAACTAATATGCAATGGAGGAGCACCTTTCAGAAGTCATCTTTCCTATGTGTGTACTCGCGTGACGTCTTGTACCTGCAACCCCAGCTTGTCGGACATGAATTCACTGGCCGAGTGAACCAGAAAAGAGAGATACAGTGCGACTCCAGACCATAGGCCCGTCAACCTCCTTCTGTGGTATGCCACCCAAGCTAAATTGAACGGACGCAGTCTCCCGGAAATTCACTTTTTTTTAAATCTTGGGTGGATATGCTTCTGCCGCCGGGTAAAATACAATAAAATGTCAAAAAAAATCTGAAGCAAACATTTGCTTTTTCATCTCGACATTCTATCTCCTCGCGTTAAGTTTCGTGGAAAACTGATATTTTCTATGTTCTGTATGAAAAGATAGAAAAATGTCTCATGAAGAGCATTTTTTGACATCGAATTTATCTATTTTACAAACGGCACAAATAATATAGTTTTTTTATAAAATAACTTTATGACCACATAGAACGTCAAAAGGTACGCATGCCATTTTGAAATAAGTTCAAAACTTATTTCAAAAAACAGGAGGTATGCTCCTAGGTGCAACAACGCCTTGTCGCCCTGCTTACTTCTTTTTAAGTAACCATTTGTAACAATTAAAAGCTTCTAGCGTTGTACACTTGTGCATGCGGTTATATATTAATTTTTTAGAAATTTATTCCCTCCATCCATAAAAAGTTGTCTCACTTAGTTAAAATCTAGTTGTATCTAGACCCGATTGAGTATATAAATACATCTAAATTTTGAAAAAAGTTGAGATATCCTCGTATGGACATAGGTAGTATTTGTTATCCAGTTGCTCTATGCATTAATCGTGTCTAGATATATGCAAATTTAGATAAATCTGTGAGATGCTTTTGTGACGGAGGGAGTACATTAATGTGCAACTATATATATTTTATTCTTTTACATGTACCTTTTTCCGAAATAGAATTCTGTGGCTGCATTTAAATATGATGTGCAAATATTGTTTTTCTAAGGTGCAACTTGGTACTTAAATGTGTAAACATTTTTATTTACACTGTTTTGATAATATTTTGCCTTTTAAAACTTTCTTTGGCTGGTTGCACTTTAAACATACACTACTTGCACATTTCAAAACATGTTTCAATATTTCCTTGTATTTTACTTTTTTTTTTACCTTTTTTTGTTATGGTAGACTCTAATTGCTTGTTTTAATGCTCTAATGTTTTGCCACCGGATTTTTCCTGCTTTATTGAACTGTGAACAAAACAATTTGATTGCTATGTAGAAAAATTTATGTCGTTTGGGCCACAATCAAATCCATTACTTTTGTTTTTGTTTTGTACCAGATGGCCCTAAGCCACCATGCAAATAGTATTCACAACGATAAATCAAGTGATGCTTACGGTTTAAAATTTTGTCGAAATTTCGAACATTTCATGGAACATTTGTACTTCGCTCAAAAAAATCATGTGCATTTGAACTTACCATGTACGTTTTCTTATCAAATCCTTAGTGCACGGACTCAAATAAAATTTGTCGATTCGTCCTATATAATTTTTGAAACTTCTTTTTTGGCCAAACGAACCTGCACAACATATGTGGGTACGGAACAAGGAGGCACATTTGAAACCCTAGTCACTAGGTGAGCATCCACTGATCCAAAGTTCTTCGTCCGATATCTCCACTGGTTTCCTTGACCCCGACAGTCAATTAACTGCTAGGAGGTCCGAATACTGTGTAATATGTAGTTATTAGATAAAAAAAAGAAGATAATGCGCAACAGTATAAATAATAAATAAATAAATGAGTAGGTGACATGAACCTAGTGTTTCTTTTGAACTGAAAATTTCATTTGACACGAACCTAGTGCTACTGTCCTTGGCGTTTGGCAATGTCATCCCGGTATATTGCGATAACATACGGAATAAATGGCACCCAACTAAAAAGTGAGTCTAGGTCACTTGGCTCGCAGAGTGAGTGTACAACCAAGCTAGCCAAGAATCAAGTCTCGCAGTGGCAAAATTGAGTTCTTATTATTTGAGAAAATAAAACTCGTTGTGAGCTCTTCTGATCGTCTTTTTTTAGAGTACGCTAAAGACATACCATAATTTTAATTTTATAGAAGGCAGAGGTTATACCGCTGTGGCCCTCTGCGGTTTGCACTATGTATATATGGCATGGTGTTTTGCCCGTTGATGAACACCCAAACTAAGAACCAATGTAATATGTCTTCGGCTTGGCGCCTAGTTGGTTGCTACATTAATACTTCTTTCGTATTAAAATAAGTGATTTTTTTAGATATAATTAAAATATATGTAGATACATCTATATATAGACAAAACTGAATCACTTATTTTGAAAAGAAGAGAGTGTTGGATTTTTTTTCAGAAATGGAGGATGAGATTCCAACCTCTGCATAAAAAAAATACATACTTCCTTTTTTTATTAATTTATTCAATAAAAGACGGACAAAGAGCATACATAAAAAAATCTTAAGCCTCTACACAACACATACAAACCCGACAATTGGTGGAAATCATGTCAACGGGGCCTTATGCCCGGAAAAACAACGAAATCCCTTCATAGCTATGAATATGATCACATCGCATATCCCGAGATGCCCTCTAGGCGAAACGAGAGCGCTCATCCGGTCTAGCAGATTCGTAGCGATCACCTCATGTATACACTAAAGATGTTATCACCGCCGAGCAATCTTCATGTTACGATCCGCATAAACTTCGTCGATCCTGCCGATGAAGCCACCATGCCCCCGAGACCCACCGTCGTCAACACGCCACGTCGCTCCACCTTAGAGCCCCTCCATCCAGCATCTGCTCCAAAAATATATCCCCATGGGGGAAATGGCGTCGCACATCGCCATCATCCGATCTAGGAGATCGAGGTTTTCCCTAGAGCAGCCCATGCGAGGAGACGAAGGCTGCAGAAACGATGCCTTTAACGAGGTAGAACCATGCAAGCGCAGCCATCGTCTGCCACGACCGAAGCCGGGATCGGTTTTCATTTTTCACCCACGCCTCCTCAAACCCACGTCCGGCTAGCCGGCTAGACCGCCACCAACCATGAGGTCGGTCCTGCCACCATCACTGGAAGCTTCTCCGCCAAGACGCCCTGCCACGCCATGGCCATGGACGCCTAGCTCGTTAACGCCGGAACCACCATGATGCCAAGCATCCTTCATTGCCAGGACGAACCGCCCTGCTACCTATATAGTCACCAACCCGTACGTCACCGGCCATAGCTATAGGGGCACCACGGGGCAGAGGGAGCCCCACCACTAGAGTATGCGTCGAGGTCGCCTCCAGAAATCCTCAACACCGCGTTGCCGAAACCCCACTGCCCACCTGTCGCCGCCAGATAAAGGGGTCCGCCACTCGTGGAGAAGGGCCCCGCTACCGCCATCCGCTACGTGGGCTTTGCCCAGTAGTATCCTCTGACGGCAGTGAGGAAAGAGATGGGGAGGGTGGTGGCTACGGTTAGGAAGAGGGAGCGAGGAGGGAGAGGGGATTGGGAGCCACACCCAAATATGGGGGGAGGGAGTTACATGGATGGCCAACATGTCAAATTTGATGGAAACACCTGCACCCATGTGTTTGTGTACAAGATCCATTCTGAATGGATTTTATACACACACATGGATGTGGTTGTTTCCATCACCATCTGTTTTGCTTTGAGATTTCGATAAAAGAAGGAAGGGAGAGAGCTACTTTTTCATCTACCACGAAGAGAAAAATCTCGATGATAAATCAATGTTGAGGAAATATCCATACCCATGCGTGCGTGTAAACTCCATCAAGTGGGACTCATGTCTCCAAGCCGGATCCGCACCCACTTCTTTGGCGCGTGAACATTTCAATGACTTCTAAGAGAATTCTTTGCTCGTTTGGCTGAATGAAAATCGCTGAAATCCATCAAATTTAAAGGAATTCGGCAGTTACCGGAATTTTCCCGAAACATAAAATTCCAACCCAGGATCAGCACCCACGTCCTTGGGCACCGGAGAAACGAGGCTCTCCCGGTAGACGTGCCACGTCCCGGAGAGACGAGCATCGATCTTCCTGTCGGCCTTCTTCGGAAAAAGGAAAATCTTCCTGCCAGCTCTCACCACTTCCCCCTTCCTGAGGTTGTACACCCCATACCGCTGCGCTCCGTACAAGAGCGCCTCCCCTGATTCGCTCACGTGGGCGATACCAAGCCACCTGAACTTGATGGAGCCACCGCCCATGAATCCAACGTCCACCTTGTACCTGAGAGTCCAGCTGGTCTCCTTGCGGTAGTCCCGGAGCACCCACACATCGACGGTCCGTTCGCCTTCCGCGAAAGACGACGCGCCTAGCTTCCCATCATCCATGGCGACGAGCCGTCCGACCATGCAGCGATCTTGCATCGGGCCGCGCATGCCGCGGAACCTCTCCGACACCGTGTCGAACACGATCACCCGATGGAGGTTCCTCATCCAGTGCAGGCAGCCGTGGAGGATCACCGGCGCGTCGTTGTTCTTCCACCTCGTGTAGCCTCCGTACGTCGTGGAGGCGAGCCTCCTGACCTCCGGCCGCCCCACCGCCGCCACGCTGTAGTTGTAGTGTTTCCGGGTCACGCGCTTTGTCCGGTCGCATCTGTAGCAGAGGACGCGGTACTCGGCCGTGGGCGCGTGGAAGTAGAACCCCGCGACGGCGAGGTCCCAGTTGAGGTCGCGAGGCAGCGGGACGTGCTCCTGGGTCGTGGGGTTGTACACCAGGAAAGAGTAGTTGGGACGATGTGATTGTGAGAGAAGGAGTAAGCCGTCGCAGCAACCGTGGAGGAGAAAGCGGCAGCGCCGGCGTAATTTCTCGAGGCCGATCGGTGTGGCAGCTCGTTGGCCGAAGGGGAGCGTGCAGATGTCGTCGTCCTCGTCCCACTCGTAGGAGGAGCGAGGTCCAGATCGCTTGCGGAGGAGGACGGCGCGGGAGGCATGGTCGTGGTGGGCACGGAGGAAAACCAGGTCGGAGAAGAGAGCATGCCACGACTTGCAGGCCGGAAGCGAGCGATGGACTTGGCAGGAAGGCGGAGCAGGATCTCGTCAACGACGTCCGCCGGCAGCATGGCCAAACGGGAGGCCAGCTCTGCCGCCTTACGGCTTCTACGGACACGTTTAGAGCATCTCCAGTCGCGTCCCCCAAACCGTCCCCCAAACCGCGCCGGATTGAGCGTTTGGGGGACGTGTTTCGTTCGTGCCGCGTTTGGGGGACGTCGCTCCCCAGTCGCGTCCCCCAAACAAAATTTCGCAAATTTTAAACTTAACTAGATTCGATTAGATTCGTCCAAACTTATATAGATTCGAACGAAATTTGACTAACTTTAAAAGTAAACCTAATCTAGAACCACTTGCGGCGGCCGGAGGCGTCGTAGTACCGTCGGAAGTTGTACATCTCGTCGGTGACGACCTCCGCCTTGACGCGCTCGTCGACGGGCTCGTCCACGGGCTCGTCCTTCACCAAGCCGCTTGGTCCTGCCTCGCCGTCGTCGGTGAGGTCCACCTGGCGGCTTGCCGGAGTCGCGGATGGACATGGCGATCGCCGCGTCCAGGTTGCCCCTCCAGGCGTCCTTGTCGTCCATGGACGCCAAGAACGCCGCCCGCAGCCCTGGGCAGTCCTCGGGGTCGTCGGCTGCCGGCGATGAGCCGCTGCTGCCGCTCGTACTCCGCCCGGCGGCGCCGCCTGCGACGCTTCCTCCGGCTCCTCCTTCACCTCCGGCTTCGGGATGAGGAGGGCGCCGCCGCGCCTCCCTTGCTGCCGCCCGCTGCCGCTACCGCCACGCCTCGTGTTGACGGGCGTCGCCGGCTCCTCCTTGACCTCCCGTTTGGGAACGGTGTACGGCGCCGACCGGTACGACGAGGACCGGCGTCGATCGCGCCGGTCCCGAGGAAGAAGAGTGCGAGGAGGACGAGTACGTCGTCCTCCTCGGCTGCCATTGAGGAGACGTCGGCGGCGACGACGGCATCTCCAGCCTTGGAGCGCCGTTGCGGAGGCCGCGGATGACGTTCTCGAGGGTGCGCCCCGGAACGCCCCAGAACAAGGCGCGGCCTTCCCTGTTCCAGCTGTTGGGCCCGCCGATGAGGCCGGTGGTGCTGTGCATCTCGACGTCGTACTTGGCCTTGAAGTACGTGACCCACCAGTCGTCGTTGTCCTTGGCCGCCCATGTCGGATCCGCCCGCTCCTCGGCGGTGAGTTGAGCCCGACGGGCCTTGATGGCGTCCCACCATTGCTGCGTGCGCGGCTTCGGCGGCGGCGGAACGCCAATGCCGTTCACGGCCATCTTCCGGCCGCCGCCGCTGGCAGCCGCATGTCCGGCGGGACTGGATACCGGGCGTGGTACAGCGCCCACGCCTCCGCCACGGTGAGGCTGCCGCGGCCGAAGCCGTTCGCCGCGGCGATCTTGCGGGAGGACGAGCTCGACATTATTTGAGCGGCGGCGGCGACGAGAAGGATTATGATGAGCGGCGATAACTGGAGGGCGTCTTAAAACAGCGACGGCAGCGGGTGGTTGCACGCAATAACTCCGGCGCGGACGGCCACGCGGCCATGCACGACGAGACGCGTCCCTGCGTCGCCCGGGAAAACGGGGACGCCATTAACGTCGCTTGACCAAAGGTAGGCGACGGGGTTTTAGCCTTCCGTGCCGCTGACGCGTCGGGCCCGCGTCGGTTGGCCTCGCGTTTCGTTGTATCCGGCATCCCCGGAGCGTCCCCTGTGGGACGGGGACGGGCTCGGGGCGCCGAACACCGTATCGGGCCGCGCCGGACAAAAATGGACTTTGGGGGACGCGGCTGGAACGCTTTTTTTGTCCGGCGCGCCCCAAATCGCTTTGGGGGACGATTTGAGGGACGCGACTGGAGATGCTCTTAGGATCCATGCTTCTCTCTAGGGATTCCCTCGGCGACGTCTGGCCGTGTAGGGGGCAGGGTCTCGCGAGGCTCCTCATCCGTCGTTTTATAGCTCACACGCGTCTCACGTGCGTGACACAAATTCACCCTAGCCCACCACCTCTTTGCCTTCGGAATGCAGATTTTGCACGTTACATGAATTTAGGCACATGGGTGCTAATGCTATGCACACCATAAACCCCAAAATTTGTGGCATGTTAAATAATTATACACTTGCAAAATTCCACTAGAATATGAGCACATAGCATGTACCCTCTTTGTTCAAAATTAATTGACGCAGATTTATCTAGATAGTAAATAGGCATGTATCTAGAATTTTAGACACGTCTTATAGTGTCTTGATACATATAAATCTAGATAAAAATATGTGCCAATTAATTTAGAACATACTGAATATAAAGAAAGAGATAGGCGAAATATATTACTTGAACTGGTCCAAGGGTCCTACGGATGGTCTCCTGATCCCGATTTGAGACCGACTCGCACGTTAGGGTTCGTGGGGAGGAGAATCTGGGACGAGGGAAGCATGAACGTGCCGGTGATGGGGTGAGAGTTAAGAGAAGAGAGGGAGAGAAATGGAATTCAGATTTCACTCATTTGATATCGTTGGGACACGCAGTTGGTGCATGCGAAATGGGGCGAAGTTGATATCACAACCGTTGTTGTTACTCAGCTTTCTCGAGATTCGGTCCGACATGGTCCCACATGAAAAGAGAATCTACAACTATCATGTGTATAAAAACAACAGTACTTTTGGTAAGGACTTTATAAATCTAGCATGACATTTCGCAGGACTACATGAACATGGCATATGAACTACATGCGTAAACAATATAGGACTCTATAGATTCATTTTACGAAATCCATTTTAAAACATTAAATATTAGACTCATTTCGAAGAGTTTGTCGCGAGGAAGTCAAATATGCAAACAAAAACTTATTTGCATTTGTCGCGTGAAAGTTGTGCTCATTTTTCAATTAGTAGTGCATTTGTAGAAGGGAATCTTTCATATGGATAGGCACATGTGTGGGCTCCACTGATGGGCATCTCTATGACATGCAACGGTTGTGATATCAGTTTGACCCTATTTTGCATGCACGGATGCATTTTCAATATCGTTGCAACCTTTGAGTTCATATTTTATCAGTGTCAAGTTTCTCTTTTTGAGACAAATCTGCTAAGCTTTATTGATCATTCACAACAATGTTGCTGAATGTGGAGTACTAAGCCACATATGACCTACTCCGAAAGTTAAAACATGTTAGCAATTTGCCCCGAGACAAACAATTCTTGTGTTTGGCCTCCCCATAACTTCTGGGCATGCTCCGCTAGTAATGCTTAGCGAGATTGTGTGCGGTCATAGTTTCAAGCGCTTCCTTCATGAATGATATTGCATTCCTCATAACATAC